>NW_016690189.1:1233631-1234877 GCF_001604755.1 Lepidothrix coronata
AATATTTATGGTGATGCTTTTGTATGAGTGGGCATAGAAGGCTAGGAGGAGAACGCCCTGCAGGTTTTATCACTTTGGCAGCGAATGAAAAGAGTAGTGTTGACTTAGATGTTTCTGAGAAAGTCATAACAATTTTGTAGTTATTTTAAGTGTTTGGCTGACATGTTTTTATTTTGACCTTCTAAGCTGCAGGTGCTTATGTTCAGGCGCACCATTCAGACACAAATTCAGTGGCTTATCTCAGTGAACAATCCACAGCTGGAACAAAAAAAAAAAAAAAAAAAGAGTTAATGGATAAATGAGTCCACTCTGCAACACAGATGTGACACATCAGTTTTGCCCTCTCGTCACAGGGTTTGTACTATAAAGAAACCCATCTTGCAACCTGTCCTGAAGGACAGCAACCAAATCTGACACAATGCATCCAGTAAAGGGCTAGAATATATAGCTGTTGGGCTTGAAAGTTCTGCAGAGACTTTACTTACTTTTTAACGGAGAGATGTTCAGTTTTGGCAGTATAGATTAGGAAGCGAATTAGAAAGGGGCTGAGGAGCCTTAGCACTAAAGAATCTTTGTAGCTAATTATTGTGTCTTCAAACTTCAGATATGAAGCCTTGCTTTTCAAATAATTGTAAGTACTGTAGAAAATGAATTGTGTCAATGTAGCATGCTTTCTGGACCGTGGTGGCTTTTTTCTGAAAATAGAATGTTGCAATTAAAGAGCAAGAGGTAAAAATCGAAACTGTTTTTAACTGAGCACTCAGTGTCCAAGGAAGATCTAATCAAACCAACACAGAAGTGCTGTGTTTTCTAGAAGAGCCGATATAGTACTGTTGGGTACTGAATCTTTTCTGAGGCTGGGAAAAAAAATTCTCTAGTATTAGTTGCTCTATTTAATACTGGTTTACTTTTTTTTTCCCAAATAATTTTCAGTAGTGAATGAATGTTCATATAAATTTATTCTAAATGAGAGTTTGGCACTTGTCTTGCAATGGACTAAGAGGTTACATTGGGCAGTATAGTTAAATCCTAGGTTTGCTGTTAAAATACTAAAAAACCCTATTTTTTCATTATCAAGAGCCAAATATGCATGCAAGCCTATGAAGTGGTGCAAAATGTGTCCCTTATCTGGAAAAATATATGATTTTATGTAACTGCTTTCAGCACAGTCAGCTTATAAGACCATGATTTCTAAATCAGGATTCTGAGATTTGAGTTACTTTTGACCTCTCTAATGTTTCTAAAA
>NW_016690189.1:1235645-1251155 GCF_001604755.1 Lepidothrix coronata
CAGCTTATAAGACCATGATTTCTAAATCAGGATTCTGAGATTTGAGTTACTTTTGACCTCTCTAATGTTTCTAAAATGATCTAAAACCTCATCTCTCAACTGAAGCTTGTATGTTAAGATTCATCTAAAACCTGAGCCATGGCATGTGCTTTTTGAAGTCTTTGAACTGAATATAGCTTTAGTTTGAGTTCTGTCTACTTCAGAGGGGAAGGAAACACTTTCCTATTCTGCTCACAGACAGCCTGTGCTGGAGGGCTGCTGCCTCTCTTCTTCTTCAGCAGCAGCTAATCATGTGTAATCCCTGTGTTACCGCTCACAAAGAAAATCCGTGTCATTGGAAAAGCATAAATTGATGGATATACACATTTTACATGGGTAGATGCTTATATTTTATTTTAAAAGCCATATCCTTTTGGATCTGCTGTTACTCTTCTTTTTATGTGGCAGATATCAAGATTTTGTTTGTACCACTTTGCTATTGTGTGTTCCTAAAACCTATAACTTGTAATTCTTGATGATATATTATGCTTTTTTTTTTCCTCTCTATAATGAGATGCAAATCAAGGAGGAGAACTATAAGGAAGAGTTTTTACTTTCATTCTTTAAGATAAAATGCTGAGGTGTTATAAACAGTTTAATAAAAATAGAGATGTTGTGTGTCTGGGTCTTTTTTCTTGTTTTTCCCCTTCTGTTCCTGGATATCTCTTTGCTGAGCTGCCAAAAATCTTGAAACTTTGGACAAATAGCCATTGCAAATGATTTTCTATTGCAGTGAGTCCAACACAGCAGAATTTGTCAGAGTTGCTGTATGTGAGTTACACAATGCATGTTTCCAGCCTCGTATCCAGAATTTGCCAGACAGAATTTTGAGTTCTACTGAGTGTGATTGATTGTACTTTAACTTATAATATTCAGATATGGGTGGTTTTATAGTCCTAAGCAAATGTGAGTGCAAATTTTCAGCGTTTTCAGATTGTGATTTAGATGAGATTGCTTGTTTCCGTAATTGTATTGCAAACTGGGCTGAGCACAATTATTATTTTTTCTTACTGATGACTTGATAATTTAGGTCACTGATGGTATTGAAATGCTAGCTACAAGTTGGCATTTAGGCATACACCCCTCCTCCCTGTAGAACATTATAGAACAGGTTTTCTGTTAATGATGAAGGGGACACAATTTTGGGGGTATTAGTTTTGTGATTTTTTTTCCTTTTTTTTTTTTCGCTGATTCATTCTGGTATTGGGTTTTAACAAGGGGTAGCAGAATGGTGATTAAATGTTTCTATTATTTTGAAGGATTTAAAAGTTGATGACTTTTCTGTTCTACAAGCACTCATACCAGTTCAGGATTTAATTTTTCACCTCTTCTAATGACAACACTAGGTCAAGCATGTTTCTGCCTTATGATTATATCTGTACAACAGTTCTTGCAAGGATTTGGGTTACAACTGATAGTCTGTTTGAGTCCAAAGTTCCTTTTGCCAAAAGCAGACTTCGCTGAATATGGGGTTTCTATTATCTACATGAAATTAAGGCAGAGGTGAAGATTGTTTTAACTTTAGTCTAAATCATGTAGAAGAATTTTTAACCTGTGAATCAAGTATTTGTAAATGACAGTAAAGTTTGATCTGAAAGATGTTTCCTAAACACTTTCAATAAACTGAGAAATTTGTAAGCCTTGATGATTACTCCCCATATATTTTTCTAATATAGGTGCTTAAAATATATCCTTAATTGTACCTTATGTGTTAGGGTGACCTTTTCTTCCAGATCATGTCTCATACAGATCTGTGCTCTGCAGATAATATAGCTGATAATTCATTTACAGCCTTTAGAATCTCTTAGTAAAAGAGAGAAATCAGGTCTTCAGAGATTCATTGTAACAGCAAATAAAACTACTGAAAAGAAAATAAAATGAGAACATTTGGTATGTATTTATTTACAATTGAGTCTGCTATTCTGGGTAATAAATGAGGTGGGATAAGGAAGATAAAGCAAACCCACAAATTTGAAACATATGTAAAATAACTACAAGACCATTCTGTACACAGTTTATATTTAAACATGAAATGAAGATATGGAATGAGGTTAAAAATGAAAAGGAAAAAGTTCAGGGTCTTTTCTGCATCTGTTGTGGTTAGTCTGAAACCTGGATAGTTTTTCCATGAGTAATTGAAAATTGACTATATTTCACATCTGTTTTGGCTCAACTAAAATATACCGACTAATACTTGCACTCAGACACAAGTTATTTGTATCTTATTCAAAGGTGTCCTTTACCTGTGCCATATTTGTTACATTTTTCGTATTGAAGCCAAGGCCCATATTCTTCTTCTTTTTCTTTAGCTGTAATGGATAACCAAAATGATTGTTTAACTGCTGTTTTTTATCCATTTTTTTTTTTTTTTTTTTTAATTCTATAGTTCTAGTATATACTATAAGATACTAAAGGAACTCCATTTCTCCTAACAAGGCCATCTTTCCAGTACAAAGAGACTGTTGCAAACACCGGTAAGGAAATCTGATCATCTTTAGTTTGCATTAGGAGGCAAACTGTGTGTGTTCATTTTATTAATTTACTTCTGTCTTTTAAAATCAGTGATTGCCTCTTGTTCTTAATATACTGCAAATAATGGAAGACTGAAAGGTTAATTATCCTAAAAATTTAGACTAGGATGTTTTTTGTTATATTCTTGATGTGATCTAATTAGATTTGTTCTTTTCAGATGCTTCATAGTCACAATAAAGTTTGTTATTGTTTGCTGTTCAGCCAATATGTACTCTCTTTGTGATACAAAACTCAAGCTGTTCTGTAGATACTCTTCAGAATATATAAGCATCAGACTAAAGAAATAATTCATTTTAGGGGATATTTTAGTGTCAGTTTCAGTTTTATTTTAGAAAGAGACATGCTTTTAGTGAAGCTTCATAATTTGCAGAAAAGGAGCAATCCTCAAGTTGAGTTCTGCTTCAGTGCTATGGGGATAAGTGTGGTGCTATGTTTTGCCGTGCGAGTGCTGTCCTGAGGAAAGATTGTGAAGGAGGTGAAGGAATCATTGACTGCTTAGGGGATGATATCATGGATTTCCAGCTGCTGAGACCTGTTAAAACTGTCATGACTCTACTTAACTATTTCTTTCTGAGATGGTTGTCTTTTTATGTGTATTAATCAATTTTAGTATTTAACTATATTCATGACTTTTCTGAACTTTGATATAATTATCTGGTATTCTGCAATTTGCAAAAGCCTCTTTGCTTACTGAACATCTTTTGCTAGAAATAGTCTGATCTCTACTTGCTAGGGGAAATGGCTATGCAAATGTGCATATCTGTGATTTCAATGATTTCAAGCTAACTCTGTGGGGAAACATGAGGGAGCTGTTTAAATTAATCATCTCATAGCAACTATTGTATCAGACAGGTGAAATGTTTCTGAAAAGGTCTGGAGAAGGAGATGGGGGGAGATTCCAACACTAATTGCCTTTGCTATGTCTTTAAATAAGGTGCAAAATCTGCATCTTTACTTCAAATCCACTTCAAAGAACAGAGGACTACTGCTGTTTTAAGTAGTTTAGAAGCAAAAATCAAGAGAAGGTGGGTGGTGGCTTGTTTTGCTCTCAGTTTTTTGTGCTCTCAGACTGAACACAGCCAGACCCACCATGCCCAGAACATGTATCTTCCTCTCCAGGAACTTCGTATCCTGGGCAGGGCTCAGGAGCCCTGGGGCAGTGGAGGCAGCTTTCCAAAGATTGGCACCTGGACAGTCTGGCTGTATCACAGACTGAAATCTGTGGTGGGGCAAGACAGAGGAGAGCTAAAGACCTTGTTCTTTTCCACCACCTTTGCAACATGACAAGATTCTCTGGGAGAATGAAATGTGCAGTCCTGTGGTCACAGAAATGCAACAGTTCCATTCTCATTTTTGGTCCCAGTTCAGCCTCATTCCCTCCCTGTTATAATTGTGCCATCCCTCATCACTAGTGGGATCTCTGAAGTGTACACTTCAGTGTACACTGTGTACACTTCCATTATAATCCAGACCTTTGTTCAAAAGTACACAGGGAAGAGAAGATGAAGATAGAGGCAGGTTTCAGCATCTCTCTGCATGTGTAAAATATTAGGAACTCTCAGACATAAATAGCTGTTCCACAGTTTGAATTTCTGCAGAATGCAGAAATCATCACCACCAGGTGTGAAAACTGTTTTAATGTTAAAGCTCTTCATGGATCAGAACAATGGAAATAAAAAGGCCTCTCACAACTTTAGTTCTTCATTTTTACTCTTGATACCAGATTATGGCT
Organism: Lepidothrix coronata; assembly: GCF_001604755.1. NCBI lineage: Eukaryota > Metazoa > Chordata > Aves > Passeriformes > Pipridae > Lepidothrix > Lepidothrix coronata. Next base: position 1,239,949 of record NW_016690189.1, read on the forward strand.
TTTGATACCAGATTATGGCTTTTGATTTCAGTCTGACTTCACTGGAATTATAACTGTACCTCTGTTATGTTATATGAAGAATTTAGGTGAAGCCTTATAGGGAGACAACCCTGCTTTTTGTAACAGTGATATTTGCAGTATGTTTTAATTCTGTCCCAAATAAACAATACTATAAAAATCTATTAATTTTTTTCACTGGCTACCAGGAAACCACAACACTGGCAAATGATCTTTGCACTTACAGACATTAAGACTTTTTTAATATAAGCTTAAAATCCGTAGAAATTATTGTTCTACACATTGCTTAATCCATATGGTCTTGGGCAAAGGCTATGGAGCTGCTATTTTCAAACTCTAGAATTAAATCTAGGCAGCTTAACATCTCTGAATTTAGGAAGTGCTACTTAAATAATTGATTAGTTTTTGATTGGAAAGATAGTATGATTCTATGAAAATGAATATTTTTTAATTGGACAATCTAAATTTAGTGGCTATTTTTCTATGCTGTTGGAGGTACTATTTTCCCCACATGCAGATCTCTTCTCTGAAAGGTTCACTCACAAGTCTAGAGGTGAAGAAGTATTAGTCTTCAGAATTTGAAAACAGTTTTTCACTTTTATTTAAAAATAGCCCATTTTGTTTGTGCATATAGTTGGCAGTTATTTCCAAATGAAGCTTTTGTGAAAGTTATGTTAGGGGGCTTTTCTGATGGAAAGAAGCATCAGTCCTTTTGAATGGGTGGGTATATGTCCAGTCAAATACCCTATATTAGGAGAAAAAAAATTGTAAGGAAACATGAATTTCCCCAAGGTGCTTTCTTCCATTCAGCAGTAAATTTTGATGGCAAGATATACAGATGAAGCTGACTACTCCAGTGCTTGTGAAGCTCACACTATTTGGAAACGTGGACATAACACCAGTGCAAATATCAATGCAAGTGTGCTGTGATTCATCCAGCTCTGTATGCAGTACTGACACTAGCACTACAAATTTGATTTATTTCTAGCTAAAATTGCTCTGACTGATGAGAATGAAACTATTTATTTATTTATTTTCTTCAAGGTTCCTTGCCTATTGAGATTAGATGCTCAGGGAAATTGGTTTTAGCTTTCTTAATACCACAGGAAACAGTTTTTTGGAAAGTCAAGGTTATTGACAGTCCTGGAACTTGCAAGGAGAAATTGGACCACAACGCCAGCTGAAATTGCACAAGAGAAAATGCCATTTTGCAAGTGACAGCTGGAAGAAATCCAGGATGCACAGTCAACAGCTGTCTGCAGTTGTCCCAGTACTGTATTTCATCACTGGTTCACAGTGAGAATTGTGATTTTTACCAGTCTCTTAGTTTGGGAGAAAATTACTATTCGCAAGAATGCTGTAACTGGATGATTATGAGTCCTAGGAAAAACCATAAAGGGAGGGTAGATTTTTGGCAAGGCATTTGATGCTCTCTCACACAACATTCTTGTGTGAAGGTGTTTGAAGTCTGGTTTGTGGTCTGATGAACAACAAAGGGGTTTGGATCATTGGTCCCAGAGAGTGAGTTTAATGGGTCATACTGTGCCTGGAGACTAGTAGCAAGAGGAGTACTACAGGGGTTGTTCTAGTTGTGTTCAATATCTTAATCTGTGACTTGGAGGAGGGAACAAAGTGCTGCTCTTGGTATCCTTGCCCCCATGAAGGAACAATTCCCCACAAAGACACAGGCTTATGTCTTCCAGTCTGTGGAGTAGCTCTGTGGAAAAAGCACTGGGGCCATAGTAGGTAAAAAAAAAAAGCAAGCATGGGCCAGCAGTATCTGCTCGGCAGCATGGGCAGCCAACAGTCTCCTCAACTGTGTGAACAAACACATATCCTGATATCAAGTGAAGTGATTATCCCCTTTACTCAGCATTCCTTATAACCCATCTAAATTACTCCTTATGGTTTTGGACCCCTCTGAACAAGAAGGGTATCAACATGCTGTAGTGAGTTCAGCATGGAAAGAGGCTTCTCCCTCACCCCACTAACTACTCCACAGGCATATCCCTTGCTTTGCATGGATTTTTTTTTTTTCCTCCTCTTTGGTTTGGACTTCTGGTTTTTTTTTTTTGTCGTTGTTGGTTTGTTCGGTTTGTTTGGTTTTTTTAATAACTTTGATCACTACCATTTGATCTGACAAGAGATCCCCCCAGGGCCTTTTCCAGAACCATGACAATGTATTAATGTCAACCTTAAGGAAGAAGGAAACTAGTGTGAGTATGTAGGTATGTATTTCCTGACTGGAGCTCTGCAAGTGAGGGGACAAAGAACAGCATGTAGTGACTGCAGAGTCCTGCATCTGTGAAGAAAATAGACACAGAAAGCCAGGGGTCAGTCGCAGGAACTAGGATGTATTTTCAATCTCATTGCAAAAGAATGTTGAATGAAGATGACCATAAGAGAAGACAAGTGATACCACAGAAAACAAGATCCAGCTCTTGTGAAGCATATTGGGAATGCTGATCTCATATGCAGTCACGTCTTACTGAACCAGTGTTCCCATGCAGCCCTCTCTTCTACCCCTTGCCCAGCTTAAAACATTGCCTGTGTTGGCAAGGTCACGGTCCCTTCATCTGCACTTGTGGACTGGTAATGCAAATTCAGGAGCTCCATTTATTAATGGTGAGAAAAATTAATTTGTCTGTCACAAGTCAACTGTGCATAGTGGAGCTGGGGTGATAAAGGGGATAAAGAACTTCTGTTGCAGAGGCAGAGCACCAGTTAAAGAGAGAGCAAAGTGTGCAGTTATTTCTGCAATGGGGAGCAGTCGATTTTAAGAGATGCATTCTTGTCCTGGTGATGACAGTTAAAAGACATGAACACCAGTAATGTGGAAGGGGTATCATCAGGTTGTCCAAATGACAATACAAAAAAAAAAAAGAACCGAAGTACTTCTTATCTGCGTAGAACTAAGTTCCTTATCAAAATGCTTTGTTCATCAGCTATTTGATGGACACCAGTACCTCGCCAGTGTACTGCAATGGAATGTGCTCCTGGAATTTGCCTTATTTCATGAGAAGTAATTTTTGTAGTTTCTTGCCATATGACAGTAGAGTACCTTGTGACCTTCTCCAGCAATCAGTGCTGAGAATACAAAACGACGGATCATTTCTCATGATGTTGCTTTCAGTTTCTTCCTATTGCCACATACATTTTTCTGCTTATGTGCATTTTCCACTAATCCACAGTATACAGAAGCATACAAATCATGCTTTTTACATTCCTGGAGAGAGCTGCTATTGCTGAACACATTTAAAACAAAATGACTACTGTTTCACAAAACTTAAAAAGAAATTAACCACCGAGATTATTTTATTCCTTGCCTTGAAGCAACATCTGACTTCCCCCTGGAAGTCTGACTTCCTTTAGTGTGAAAGCCCAAATGGCTGTGTTTTTTACAGTACAATATTAAAATAAGCAAAGAACAAATATAATGTTATCTGCCAGATATTTCTGTAGTATCTATCTCAATTCCAGCTTTCCAGTCTCACAGAGAACAACCTTTGCACCTATATTATTTTTCTCCCTGCCTTATTCTGGAGACAGATGTGATGATAGTATTCATGTATTGTAACTGCTCTGTGACAACAGTGTCTCTAGTCAGATTAGGTCGTCCAACTGGGAATTTTTCCCAGGTTAGCTCCAATGTTATGTCATCAGTTTAATAAAGTAGATCCTGCCATAGACAAAAATTGCTTCCCAAGATAAATTCAATGCAAGGTTTTTTTGTTAGCTATGAATCCTCTTTCTAGTAGTAGTGTCAATATTGAAGTGAAAAGGTCAGGTCTGTGGTTCTTAGCCACTCACATAAATTCATCAAAACCTCATATATGTCCCCTGATGCTGATCCCTATGCACTGGTTGTGGCAGACACCCATTCTGTTCCTTATTACTGACATTTTGGGTATCTCATTTAGAATCTAATTTTGTCTTACAATTGAGAAGTTCACAGCTATTCAAGTCCTGTTGTAACACTTCTCTAGACTGTATCATCGTCTAGAGAATAGGTGTGCTGTATTTGAATTCAACTCTCTGAGTAGTCAAGCCCACAGATACAACCCACTTCTGTAACAAAATCTTTATTAAGTGCTGATACCCAACTAATTAGATTGTTGGTTAATCAAATCAGTTTTGTATTCTTCATCAGGAGAGAATTCTCTGAAATAGATTACTGTGGACTAGTATTTTCCAAACAGTGAAAAAAATCTTTCAACTGAAAGGTAATATATATTCATCAAGTCATTCCTATTTGCCATTGACAGACTGATTCCTGTCCCCAAGGCTCGGGGAGACCAATGTGTTCTCTATAATTTATGTCCAAAGTTTATAGCTTGAGGAAAGAATTTTCAAGTATTCACATACAAATAGTGTCATTCTGTCTGTATGTAAACCTCAAAAATCTCTGCTTTATTAAAAAAAAACAAGCAACACCAACAACCAAAGATTTTTTTTTTTACTGCTTTCACATTATTTTAAAAATTATGAATATTTTTGTATTTCTCTTGATTGCTGTTGTATTTGCCTTACAAAAATATCATTATCCATAAACTCTTAATCAGAGCATGAAAGGATCATTTTATCTCCTGTACTAGTTTTTGTGCTCAATTTCCCTAGACTTCTATTGATTTTTTTTTTAAATGCAAATAACTTAAAAGGATTTAATTTCAGTTGTTGCAAAGCAATTACTTTTAGTTAGAGCAAATTTAATAGTGATTTTCCTTGAATGCTGTATTGGAATTTCTTCTAGTAGTAGTTAGTGATGTTTCTATGCTTTAAATGAATTAGTTATATGTGTTTAAAAATATTAAAAGATTTTTATTTGATTTTTTTCAACAAAATATTATTAGAGTTATACCAGGACTGTGTGAAGATTCCCAAACTGTCAACTGCTTTCTGAAGAAATTTTTAACAGATGTTTCATTATTTTTTTTTTTATTACAGCCTTCCACAGACTGTCTTGTGAACAAATTTATTGGTAATAATTGCAGTTAGCATTAGGTAGTCTGAGGATAAAGGCTATGAACGTATGTTTAATGATATGGGAATGTGGCATTTATAAATCTTTTTTTTTAGATGTATCAATTTTCATAGACTTCCGAGACAACTGGTTATATCCTGCAGCCATATGGAGAAGCGTGCAGCACTTGAATTGCAGGGTGATGTTTTATAACTACTGATGTAACTGGCTATGATTGTATGAAGACATTTTAAAGTTTAGTGGAAAGCTTTCATTCCTCCTGCATGAGGGTCGCATTTCTTAACCAGTTTATGTTCCAGTAGCTCTGGGATGTTTTCACATGAGCACTCCCCTTTGTCTTTTCAGCTAGATCTACTTTTCTCAAATTGTTCTTCAGAACCGTCATTCCTACAGAGTAAGAAAACATGGACTTCATGTAGGACACCAGAGAGATTTTATGTTTGCACAGTCTGAATATTCTATATTTTAGGTATTTCATGTTTTTCTGGGTGATTTCCCTCTGAAATAAAATATCATAGTAGGTTATATCAATGCAATGTATTCTGCTATATTGAGAATATACTTATAGGGCTTGTACTTATATACCTAAGTCACATATTGACACCTCTGTCTAGTGTTGAGAGGCTCTCAGTCTGGTACAGGCTGAGGAAACATGGTGATTACTGGAAGAGGCAGGATGAAGCCATGTGGTATGCAGGCAGGATGACTGTGTAGACAGCTGAAGGTGCAATTACAGCTGTGCTGTTGAATGGGCAGCACAAGCAGAACCCATAGCAACAATGGCCTGTCATCAACTGCTGCTGTTCACAGTCAGTGTCAGCTCTCCAAAGTCTGACCACTGGACTGGGGAACAGGCAGCCTGACTGTGAACCCATGGGCTGTGCTCTGCTGCCCCCGGAAGAACGAGGGTTTGCTGACGTGCTGTGTCCCAAACAACGATCTTCATGACAGGAACCAAATGCATAGCATGTATGGGATTTACGTACTCCTGCAGAGCAGGACCACATCCCTCAAATGAATAACCTCCTTTGCTACTCCTTCCTACAAGGAAAGGCTGAAAATTCAACTCTCTTCAGCTTGTTACATAATTTTTCTTCTACTAAGTACAGTGTACTACTGAGAAACTTTAAGAGCTTAAATAGCTTTGCAGCTGACCTCTTGATCCCGAGAGGCTTTTTTTCCCCCCTCATACTTCTTATCTTTGATTATTGCATGAAAATGAAATGCAGTTATAGTAGCACAATCTCAAAACTTATATGGAACTTCTGGGATGCACAGGCTTAGTGCAGATATTTGCTTTTGTTTCGCTTTTATGTTCACCATAATGTTTGTGCTCTATGAAATATGGTACTTAGTAAATTTTTTTAAAGTTGTGTGCATGTGTCAGTATCAGCATTTTCAACTCCTGTTGCATCTTCCTTTGCGTGTAATGATAATGATGTCATGGAGAGAGAATAACAAGTTCTCTCCTTCTTTTCTGTAGTCTTGTTGACTCTAACACAGCAGTAGAAATTGCTTTTCCCACCTTTTGTCCTTCAGTATCTCTACTGATAGTAGTTAACTTTTTCTTTGTAACTCATGAGATTCAATTTTCAAACAATACACTTGCTGGAATATAGGTATGCTGTGGGCATATGCTTGCTCTATGCACATTTGTCTACCTCTGTCTATGATAAATACTCTAACTTAAACTCATTGAGGTTTTGTTTGTTGTGTAAGTACACGAGTGTGTAAAAGTCTCAACTGTGGTTGATACACACATCTGTACAAGATATTTAAGTAAAACAGAAGAATTAAGTGCATTTGGCATTACTCAGTGATTTAATTTTCTTTTCTCAAGAGTTAAGACATTATATCATATGAACATGGGATTTTCAGAAGTGCTTACATTGGCGTAAACTTTGTTCCTGTCAAAATTCTAGCTATGGATTCAAAAACTGTCCATGTTGTTCAATATTGATTAATGGTTTAAACTTCAGAAAAAAAAAATCAGAGGGGTAATTTCAGCAAAGTTTGCATTAGAAAAGAACAGATTTTTGATTCTTGCATCAATAATATCCAGTTTCTGCCAAAGGAGAAACAATTCCATAGAAAGTAGGGTATGTTTCTGCTAATATTTAAGCCCGTTTAACTCCAACAAAAATTTGTTAACATAAATGTTTCCCACTACACTACACCAAAGATCAAAAATCAGTTGTCCCTGAATGGTGGCACTTCCTCTACTACCCTCTCTGCTTTTCACATTTAAATAGACACCTATAATATCTTTAGAGGTGAGTATCTTCTGATAGCCTAGAAGAAACTGGGGGGCACAGGGAGAAATCGAGACATTTGTCAGTGTGTCCTTGTTTTAGCAACTGTTGAGAAAGTTAGGACTTAATGTTCTTTGGTTTCTATCACAAATGCCTTGTTTTCAGACAGATGGCTTAAGTCAGCCCTGATTCAAACCCCATTGAGGTGAAATGAAAAAAAAAAGTTTTTTTAGAACATCAGAACAGCTAATCAGATTATATAAAGAAATCAAAGAAAAACTTTTTGAATCTCTAGTCACCTGTGTAGTCTGAGATCGTCTAAAGATGGAACTTTGGATTAGACATGGGCATGCACTGCTTTTCTTTTAAATGAGCATGAGAAGACCATGTGGAGTCCATTTGATTTATGCTAGTTACGGGAGGACAGACCATATCTGGTTTGTTATAAATCCTGCTAGTACAAAGCTGTAGGTTCACACTGAATTTTCACAAGTATCAGTGGGTATATGAAAAAGGGAATTTCAAGATAACACAGACACTAATCTGTTTCTGGAGACCCTCTTCACCTCCCGTCTTCCTGTAAGTAAAGTCCTGACCATTTTGCATAATTATTTTTTCTTTCACAGTGCAAATCCTGTTCAAAGAAACAAAATGCACAAAAATTTACTGTGACACTGACACTAAATTTGGTCAGAATTCTCTGAAGTTGAAGTTGATTAATAATTTTTATTTGTAACTATACCATCACTTTCTAGACAATTGTGCTCTTTAAATGGAGGTTTTGCTTTTTCAAAAAATAAATTAGTTAATGAAGATTTATGAAGAAAGTAAGTTCTTAAATAGTTTGCTTACAATTTATGAGCAGCAGAAAATACAGTATAAAAACCTTTCTCTGTGTAAATATACTTCTCTGCTTTTAACAGTAAGATTGCTATCAGTGATTTTTCTCTTAAAGTGTTTAGATAATTGCATTTATGCAGGCTGTCAGGATTTGATAGATAGCAGCTGTATCATAATTTCTCAAAAGTGTAATAGAAGGTCTCTCTGAGCTGGGATGTTTGCTTTGGGAATAAGTTTTGGGAGATCACTGTGAAGAGGGATTTTATAAATTATGTGTGAGTAAGTGTGCTTTTTGTGAAACTCTGATAAATATTTGGACTTGCTCTATGGTTTAGTAAAATCATTTATGTGAGAAAAACATGTATTTGTACAATTAAAGAAAAAAAACACAACAACAACCAATTCTATTTTCTACCACTGGTCATGTGTTGGAATGAGGAAAGCATGAAGACTATATGAGCTGGTAACTAATTTAAGACCATTGGTTTCAGAGCAGTAAATGTGAATTTACCTCTCTGAAAGATTAGAATATAATAGTTTTGCCATTTTTCATAGAAGTACTGACATAAAGCTATCTTCAATTTAATAAATGGAATGAAGTGTAGTATATAGCCCTACACTGAGAGACGATTATATTGAGGTAGAAACAGGGGATTCTACAACTTTATTTTAATTTATTTCTTGCTCATCTATAAAACGTTGATTATATTCCACATTAGAATTCAACTCATATCATCTACCTTTCTGAGTGGCTGTGGTTTTATCAATAAATACACAGAAAATTAGCAACCAACTACTATAATTTGCCTGAGGAAGGATTCTTCAATGAAGAGTGTTTAGACCCGAAAACTGTGCCTCCCACATCATGGGAATTGCAGTCTAGGCTAGAAAATGCCACTGATCACAGGGTCATGTAATAGAGATTACTGATGTGAAATGTAGTCCTAAAATCTCCTTAACTTCCCAACCAGCTTTAGAACTGCAATTACATTATTTTGCTTAAAAATCTGAAGAAAAAAGATTTCCTACAAGCCTGAAGATGAAAGTTTTGGATGTGAAAAAAAGAACAGCTGCAACTATGCTCTACTTAATAAACCCTAGTCCTGGCTAGATGGAAAATCATCTTCAAATATACAGATGTGCATATACAGAATCAGCTCAATAGGAATATTTAGTTAACTGAATATTGCAAAAAGTAGGAGAATGACTACCCGTTCATGTTTCTGATTTGTTTGATTACTTTTCTTTTTTTTTTTCTTTTCTCCAGACTCTCAAGATACAGACAATAAAACTAATTTCTCCTTCTCCCATACCCCCCGCTTACCAACATCCACAGCTTACACTATCTAGATACTTACTATTTTATGAAAATATATAAATAATATAATAGTGCACTAAAATAAGGTTGTTCTAACTGTTCTTATTTTACAGTGCTGGACAGAGCAGTCTTACTCATTCTGTGGTAGTTCCTTGCTCTCATTCCTTTTAATATTGCTTATCACTCAAATGTTTTCCTTGTTTCTTCAGACTCTCCTGAGCTTCATCTACATTTTCTGGAATGCTGATGATACTATGGGACAGGAATTCTCAATTCAATCTCTAGGGACTGTTTTAAGAGTGGGAGTCTGTAAAGACAGAAAAGCAATTCCATGTACACTTCATGGCCTAAACACCTGTGAGAGGCAGATCTGCTTCTTGGTGTATCAGTGTCTCTAGTTAGGTCAGGACTGCACTAAGTCTCAGCTTTAAATGTCTGTCTTCGGATTTGTGCCATCCTTAAACTCCTGGGAATAAGGAAATTTAGCATATAATCACGTTGACTTGTAACTTTAAAGATGTGCTATGTGTTCAAGTTTTGAATACTTTGATTATAGGCTCTTCAAAAATTATTTGAATAATCACCACTGAATTTTCTGTTGAGACAGAAGGCAGGTTGCACCACTATGCCTATTTAAGCTGTAAGATATACCACATATTGGTCACTGGCACTTTCAGAGGATGACAGTCTGTTCTTTCAAGCTATTTGAGATAAAAATGGGATCTGCTGCATTCAGCAGCCATGAAAATAGGGATAGTTTCAAATTAACTTCTCATATGTTGAACATATATATATTTTTCCTTAGCATATTAACTTAAAACAAGTATTGCAGCTTCTAATTATGCATGGAATAAATAAAATAAAATATAATAGAGATCATAAAATCATGACTTTTGCAATATATAATTTTCAAATATTGATCCAGGTGTATTCTGCTTGTGTCTGTCCCTTTAGATACAAGAGATGTTATTAGGACAGTCTGACCTTCACAGAAGGGAAACAAAATGCACAAAGGCTTTTGGCAATAACACTGACTGCATTTTGCTACAATACAGAATATTATCTGTTACAACCCTAATGAGAAAGGTCGATGTTGTATGTTCTTTATCACTGTTTGGGCTTCTTAATATTAAGGTCATCTTGATTTCAGATTGAAAGCAACGTTGAGACAGGATTTTTTCACCTTCTGAATTTCATGTGATGCAGCCTACTGTTGAACTTAGGACTGTAGTCTCCTAATGTCATTATAATATTGTTAATGTTGTTTGCAAATACTTAAGTCTTATGGGCTTTGCTCAGTGACGTATTCTGACTCACTTTTAGTATAAGATTAGGTAATAATCACTTTGCTTGGTTTTTTTTCTACCTTTGTAGAAAGTCACAAATCCATTCATTATCTGAACTAAAACATTGAGAAGATATCGTACAAAAAAGGCAAAAATGCCATTTGCTTGGTGATAATTACTAGTGTTCATTTTCTCACTTAAATGATAGGGCACATTGCACTGTTGCCATAGCAACCTCAATTCTGTCCCATTAGCTGCCTAATGTGAATTTATGAATGCAAGTTTCAACGTGTGGAAAGCAGCTCAAAATAGGGAGTGATTCATCATGTACAGCACAGACAGCTGAGTTGCAGGCAAAGTCAGGCTTGTCTGATTTGGTTTTCAGTGTTAAAAGGCTATGCTGTGATGCAGGTATCCAATTTTGATATTTAGTGAGATTTGAAATGATAGTTGAATAGCTGTTTTAATTTTTGAGATATTCTGTGCTTCATCACAGCACCAAAAAAAAAAAT
>NW_016690189.1:1253679-1366363 GCF_001604755.1 Lepidothrix coronata
AAAAACAATTTTTCTTTTTTTTTTTTTTTGGGGGGAAAATCCCACCTTTGTTTACAGCTTTTTGTACTAGAATATTAACTATAAGGGTATAATATATATGTATATAATATAATAAGGGTTCTGCCCATTCCAAATTCATAGGTTGAACTGGGTTTTATAGCATATCTTTTGCAGAAAAATAATGTTTGCTGCACTTGCTTGCTCTTTGAAAAGATGAGCATTTATAAGTGTTTCTATTTAATATTGTGATTTTAAATGAATAAATCAATATTTAATTCTGTATCTTTAAAAAAAAATTAAGAAAAAGTAAACATGGACATATTTTGTTCGCCATAATCTTAATGGTAGAATGACACATATCCCTATCTTTTCCTATTAAACTATCTTACTGAAATCTAGTAAATCCTTTACACAGAATTTTTATTTTTATTTTCTTACTCATTCTTCTTCATAGCATAGACTTTTTTTTTCAGTAGGAGCTAAACAAGATTCTTCCATGAACAAGCACAGTAAAAACCATGACCACTTCTGAAGACTGTTCTGGAAGGTCAGTGTATTCAGTGGATTTACATCAACTTCAGAAAACAGTAACATTGCCTTTCAAAATGGGAGCTATTTTTTAGGAAAATTATTCAAATTCTTGTCTTAATGTGTGTCAAGAACATTTGAAACTTTCAGCAATTTCAAATGGAGTGTTTCTCTGTAGTTTTTTCAATAGCACATTATTTCTCTCCTGCTCTTGAACAAGGTACTTTTTATTGTCCATAAAAATGACTGAAGATACCCTAAGCATTTCAAAACTATCTGTTGTAAATGGTCCACTTGCTGGTATGTATTGGAGTGAGGAGAGCAGGTGAGTAGAAGCAAGACAGGAAAATACAGAGATCGAGATGGGAAGTTGAGATAAAACATCAAGGAACTGGATATTTGCTCCTTGTGAAAGATTCAGAACGGTCTGTTTACACCCCAATCAATACCTCCTTGAGGAATGCTAAAACTAAAATCTAAGACTTGGTGAACCTGAGGCTGCAAAGGAGGAAAGTGGCAAATGATTATTAGCACTGAAGCTGTGAAAATGTATGAACTCCTCCAGCAACAAGCTTTCACAGTTCTTCTCTGGCTGCATTTTCCACTTACATCTGCACTTAGAGCTGCCTACTTAAGGGGAATACTTGATTTTGAAAACAAACTCATTTCTGAGCTCAGTTGTCACTAAAAGTATTGGGGAGTTCTAGGAGAATTGCTTGGGAGGTCATGCTATAATACTTGGATGGATCTCAGTGCTTGCAGAGACCAGGAATATGGATCAGACTTTGTCTCCAAAGAAGCTAAGTTACATCTAGACAAGATGTGGTCAAAAGTGTTGCCAAATACTCCTAAATTGTCCCCACACAGATGCCAATACAACAATTTTTCAACTATTTATCCACTTTTAACAAACAAAGAAATCAGTGTTCATTGGTTCTAAATTTCCTAACTCTATTTCATGAATTAATATTCTACCTTCTATTGGTTATGGGTTTCTCACTTTCTGTACTAATTAGTCAATATTTTTAGTCTTTCTAGTATCTTTTTCTTCTGGTAGGGACTTTCCATCATGTATATGAGTCTTTGTTAATCTTCTTCTTTGTCTGCTGGTTTCTGCAAAATGTCCTTGTTGTCCAAAAATTCTGCATTCCAGATGTCTAACTTCAACAATACATCTTTCTCTCCCAGGCTTTGTTCATTGAAGCATATTGAGGTTAGCTTAACAAAATTTACAGTTTCAGTACCTTACCCAAACTTTTCTCACAAAAGTAGCTTATGACAACATTTTGCTAAATGCTGGCTAAAAGTGTTTTAAGGCCTAACATACCACCTATGATTAATTAAAACTATTAATTAAAAGGTTAATTACAACCATTAAAAAAATTAGAAAAGTTACATCTTTTCCAACAAAAGGGCATATATATGGGTCATCTCCATATTCAGTGTATGCTACAAGGCTATACTGAGCAAGTCCACAGGGCTATACTGAGCAAGTCCACAGGGCTATACTGAGCAAGTCCACAGCTGTTCAATTGTGTTCATGTCTTCCACTGCCTTTTCTGTAAACCTTTGGTGCTAATAGGATGCTGTTATGAGAAATTTGTGTGGCAACAGAAGTCCCTTATTTTAAGGTTCAGACTGAGACCTGTGAGGAGCCCGTAATTTTTAAAGAAATCCATGTACTAGGAAGTAGCCACATTACAGATAATTATTTTTCTTGAAGAGACTGTACACCAATTTTTAAATTAAAATTAGTAAATAAAAGGTTTTCACAAATAATGGATTTCCTTTGAAACCAAAGAGAACCTTTGTCTTGCTGCTTTTTCAGCTTTTGCCAATTGTATTTGTGTAGTATAGTGTAACAGAGACTAGGTCTCCTTAGGGGTTTATTCAACTAGTGACCGCTAATTGAAAAACTAATTTCAAATAATCCCTGTGAGTGAAATTAATCTCTTGGTTTCAATGAAGTCATACGTGACCAATTTCATTAAGAAATGGATTGGTAATATTTTAAATTTCTTTTTAAATGTCAGGTTTGGATACTTATTTTTTCATTAGCTATTATGACATTTGCATTCTTGGTAATTTAAAAAAGATTACTAGTATTGCTTCTGTAAGATAAAAGAAGAATATTATTCTTTATGCCCTTATTTGCATCACAAGCTTTGCAAAGGCTGTAACTGCCCTTTCTAATTTACTATTCCAGCAAAACTGTTCTTGAAACAGATTGACATAGTTCTCAATCTGTTTTAATCTCAATGTGCATTAGATTTTTCCACTAATAAATATTTAGAACTTAATCTGGAGAGGCACCTTTAACAATTCCAGCATAAGATAGAGTAGGGTACTTATGAGGACCCTTTTAAAATCTGTAGGGAGAACTGGTGACCTGAAGCAGTTCAATGCCATGTAATTATTTAATAAAAATGAACAGCAGTACTTTCTTCTTTTTCTGACTTGTTTTTAAACATTAATTGCTGAACTGTATGCATAGTTTTAGTATCCAGTGTGGTTTTGCATGACTGCTTATTGGTTCCTTGCAGGTGAGAGGCCAACAAAATTTGCTGTTTCAGAACTACATATTATACATAAACCAGTATCATTCCAGTTGCCGTACAATTTTTATATAAAATCATATATTTACACATATGTAGTCATATTAAAAGAGCATTGTCAAAATAGCATTATCAAATAATCAGACGCTAGAAAAGATAACAGTTTAAGGTGCTCATTCCTCTGAAGTTCATTGCCTAGGCTTCTGTGGTCTCTGAGAGCTCTCCATACTTAATGCAGAAACTAATAAGGAAATTTTCAAGCCAAACGGCTGAATTTTGGCAAAAGTACACACTATTAAAATACAGACTTTGTAACGAAATTCAGGTAACATTAATATGCTATGCTGCCGTTCCTGTGGAATGTATCAAGTTCAATCTCAGCCACAAGCTTTCATCAGCACGATTATATAATAATAAAGAATGAATGAAGCCAGTTTGGGTAACTTTAACCTTACATTATACTGGCATAAGTGTCATGCTGTGCCCTTTGAATCAGAGGTCTAAGGATCAATTCTCAGTCAGATCCTTACTAGTGGATGCTGCCACCTGAACAGAAGTATCTGGATATGACCCCCTTGCAAAGAAGACTTGGACCAGAGGAAAGAGGAAAATTTAGTAAAATGTTATCAAATAGGTAGATTACTGTTGCCAGTGATATATACCTGACTTGCCTTCAGTAACTTCAAGGCTTGTAAAAATGTCAAACTGAAGTTATTACCCTTCATGAATGAACAGATGAAGTGATCAAGATACTTGACTTATAATTTTTTTGGTTATGTGGTGAGTAAGGAAGATATCTCATTTCCTTTCAGTGCCGAAGATTGTAGCATTCCCAGCTTGCTAGTGCTGAGAAGACAGTATAGACCCCTAGTCAGTAAACCTAATTAGAGAGCTGTTCTGCTCCCCTATCAACTTCAGCTGCGAGAGGCAATCTCATTAGTGTGACCTGCTGAATGCAGGCAATGTTTGTGCCTTTTCAAGCTGGAATGCATTTTTCGCTGATAACACATTCTTAGCAATTATCTTTTCTCCATTAATATTGTGGATGTCTAGGACTTTGGAATATTAGCTCTTCTTTATGTCTGTCACTGTTGAAAACATCTGAAAAAAAACAACATGGGAACCTTTGGCTCATATGCAGCTGATGGCAAATTCATTGTCACCATCTAATACATTTGTGCTGGCAATACAAATGCTCCTACTTTGATAAATACAGTGTAGGTGTGTGCAAAGGCTTTTCAGCATTGAGGATCAAATTCAAATGTTGTGACCACACTCCTACAGTTTGGTTTGGTTTTGGATACCTGAAGTAGATGTACAGTCTTAGAATCGTGGTGCACCTGTGATTGCCATTGATTATTTTTACATTTATTTCTAATTTTGATTTCAGAAACAACAGCTAGCATTCACTAAAAGCACCTTATTTCTTAAAAAAACCTCTTGCAGCCACAACAACAAAATGACCAATAAAAAGCCAAAACCAACCAAAGACCACTAGAAAAATAATTGTTTGATACACTTTTTAAATTTTCTTTAGTACTAGCAGAGTGATTTTTTTTAAAATTGAACAATATTGTTGACACAGCAAGAATATGCTTGCAAAATGAAAAAAAGAAGATAGAAATTTCTCTATTCTAAGCTCTTCTCTGTATGAATATTATAAAGAAGTTTTTTTGTAACAGAGACGATTTGTCAAAATTCTTTTGTTTCTATTATTTTATTTAATGGGTCCTTTCCTGAAGTGACAGAAAATGGTATTTACAGAGCTAATTCAATTAAATAATAAGTTATTCATAGTGGATTAAAGAAATACACAAATTTGAGGATTTCAGATGGAAAAAAAATAAAATGTTATTATTGACATAAGTAATACATAAACCAAAGGCAATCTTATGATAATTGTTTATGTAACTATAAGAGTCATATGTAATTTCCCTACAAGCAGCAGAAGTCATAGTTTCTTGTTTTGAAGACTGTTTTTATAGTTTGCAGTTGTTCATTTCTGTGAACTAATGGAGGATGAGCTCTGTTAAGAAAGTGTTCCCGGAGATTCCCCCCAGTAGGATATAAGACTGCAGGTGTGCTAAATTTGACCTAATTTTTCTCAGATGGTAGAAATTTCTTTGTAGCTTAAAACAGGCACTATAAAGAATTACACTTTTATCTGTAAATGCTTCCCTCTGATATGTTATTTTTTATTATTATTATTATTATTATTAAGAGTTTTTTCCAAATACATTAATGGCAATCATGGCTAGGCTTCACGAATGAAGATTTGGGAAGGGCTCTACCCACATTTGTTACAAGCACGCTGGTGGCTAAAAAGGCCAATACAAGATAGACAAGTCCGGTTGCAAAAGGCACAGCAGAAAGACTCCTTAGGTGGTGTATTCTGCAAGACACAATTCTTTCTGCGTTGTCTTTTCTCTTCGAGAGCGATCCTGCGTGCTTTCTCAAATGAAGCATCAGCGGCGTTATAGATCGTGTGTCTCCAGACCTCCTGATTGGAGGCCAGAGTAGACCAGTTATGTTGATCAATATGGCCAAGGCTGAGATGTTGTTTCAGGGAGTCCTTGTATCTTCTCTTCAGGGCTCCTCTCTTGCGGCAGCCAGTGGCAAGTTCACCATGAAGCAGGATCTTAGGGAGGCAGTGGTCCTTCATCCTGGAGACATGTCCTGCCCAATGCAGCTGTGTTCTCAGCAACATGGCCTCAATACTCATAACTTCTGCTTGTTCTAGAACAAATGTATTAGTCACATAATCTGACCAGTGGATATTTAGGACTGTACGGATGCAGCGTTGAGGGAAGCGTTCTAGGAGACGCAGGTGGTAGCGGTAGATGACCCATGATTCAGTTCCATATAAGAGAGTAGACAGCACAATGGCTCTGTAAACACTGATCTTTGTACTTTTCTTCAAGTGTTTATTTCACCAAACTCTTTCATGGAATTTTCCAAAAGCACTATATGCCTTTGCTAACCTGTTGTCTATCTCTCTGGTGCTTTCCTTTCCCTCCCAGCTGGCCCCGCCACACTGCCGAGGGGGCTTTCCATTAATGGCAATAGGCAGTATAGAAATAATATTGACCTGTTCAAGTCTGAGGATGGTCACCTTATAAACAGAGACCAGGCACCAGTGTTTTATGCTTTCTTTGCCTCTGTCTTCAACATGGGTGATGGGCATAGGGGATCTCAGTGCCCTGAGCTGGAGAACCATGACTGCTTATGTGATGCTGGGGGGAGGCTGTGTTGCTGGTACAAGCAGTTAGAGCAGGGCTGAGGACTGCCTCAGCCTGCGTGTGAATGTTCCACGGAGTGATCACAGCTGCCATCTGTGTAAGGAAAGGAAACACTACCCCATCTTGCACGATTTGCCTCTTTCCTTTTCTTGTTCAACACCCAGCTTGTAGCCTGAAGTGTAGCATGTGCATGCCTTCAGCACCTGGCCTGGGTGGCCACTCTGCACCTTGTCAGCAAAGCTCATTGCTGATTGAGCCCTCAGCACCAATAGTCCAATCTCTTACAGCACCTGGGCGGTCGCTGCAGGTGGTCAAATGTTTGAGTCATTAATCACTCACAGTTCAATGTCTTTAAGGAAGGCAAATCATCAAAACACCGCAAAGGCATATTTGGGGAAAAGAGAAGAGAAAAGGTGGATAGCAGAATTTTTGTGTAACCCAGGACAGTGATTTTTTAAGCAAATGCTTTTGTGACTCTCTTTACATTGCCAATGAAAACCTAGATTGTAATTTAAAATCTTGGTTACCAGTAATAATTGCTGGTTACCAGTAATATTGCTACTGGTTACCAGTAATAATGAAAGAATTACCACAATAGCATTCCTGATCTCCTTTACTATGTCTGATTCTTTCATAAAATTAACTTTTATAAAAGAATCATGTTAATCAGTGAGCTTTTTATTATTGGAGAAGAATCCTCTTAAACCTCGAGTTCCTTCAGGTTTATTGTATTATTTTTTTACTTAATTGGAAATATGGTTAACTTAAGCATAGCTGCATAAAAATTAGGTATCTAGTCTGCATTCGTTGTCTAACATCTCTGAATGGCAAACAGAAAATGGGAACCCTCAGAGGGTGAGTCACTGCCTCTCCTTTCTTATTTGTAAGAAAAGCTCAAGTATAGATGCTAAATTTTTAGGTGGTTGAAATTTGTTCAAGTGATGCTGTCATTAGTGCTAGGCTCTCCATATTGGTATTTTCTGCATTTCCTGCTTGAATAAACACAGAGTAGAAGTAAAACAGTTTGCTTTATCTTTTCAGAACAGACTGCTTGCAGTGATGATTTCAGGGCAGTCAAAGAGAGTAGCTTCTGAGTTCAGTTTTTGAGCTTTCCTGTGATGCTGAGCTATCTTTTGAATTTTGCTTGGTTTGTCTTGGCTTGTGTAGCAGAACTGATGATTTATGCTGTGATGATTTACAGACTGCACTTTTCCTTTCTTTCTGCATTGTGAACATCATAAATAAGAAAAGAAACAAACAAAAAAAGATGCTGCAAGTTATTAAAATAATTTTAAACAACTCTCTGGACTCAGAGTAAGAAGATAATATCTAAGGAATCTAACTTCTTCGCTAAATTTTGGAAGAAAAACAATGCCATGTTGTGGTGCCTGTTTATAAAAGGTAAGCTTGCTGCTTCACAGTTGTATCTCACAGTAGATTGTAAAGTTGTTTTTATCCTCCTTTAGCCATTGTGAATCTTAACAAGATAATCACATATTTTAGAGAAAATAAATGATGATTATATTTAAATACAGGACAAGCTTGTTTTTAAGAAAAAAGGTTTTATCTTTCTTTCCCCCCCATTCTTGGTTCCAGCAGTGTATAACACGTGTTCCACAACAAAAGGTAGAAGCTTTAGGGAGGCCGAATAATTGGCTTGACTTTTCTAATGAGTGTGTCTTCTGAAAAATTATTAGTGAGACCAAAATTCTTTCTAAGAAAATATGCCTCTTACTCTATCAGAGAAGCAAGTCAACTCCCTGAAAAGGCACCTTATCTTAAGCAGTTGGTGGGAGGTTGCTGAGTACCTGTCAGGTGGTACTTTTGCCTCCTTTCTGGGATGCAGAGAGTAATCCCAGAAGGTAACACTGCCACCTTGGGCTTCTGCACTGTAAAAGCATAAGGAGGAAGTTCTGCCAAGAAAATTGTTTTCTAACGCTGGAGAACTGCTAGTTACCTTATAGTAGGGAAACAACCCTGATGTTTCGTCTCAAGCACAGGATCCCTTCTCACAGACAGTTAAGCAATGACTCGTTGCAATGAAATTTTCTTGCTCTAACTTTAATTGGTTTCTTCTGGATGCCTTGTGGTGCCTTTAAGAATTTGCTCCTCAGGAGATGCTTCCAAAGAAGTTCTAATATCTGTTTAGTTTCCAGTATCTCTGTAATTTAAGTAGTTTTATTTTCCCGTACCTTCTATAATTTCATGTTTTACTGATTAAAAAAATATTTTGCTTTTTCTTCTTCTTAATCACTTTCATAGCTTTTTTACTTTCAGTTTGCATTAATTGACTTGCACTGTTCTGGTTGTGTTTTCTAATTGTGAATGGTCAAAGACAAAAGATGACCTATCTTAGGGAAAAGTAACTACGGGAGGGGTGCGCACCTGATGCAATTGGGGCAAAGAAAGAAAATTTTAAAGGTTAGATATCTAATTAAAGATACTAATTGTCTCTAAAAACTGGGGAAAAACACACTTTTTCTCTCCATGGTAAAGCATTCTCTTCAACTACTCTGGGAAAAAGAAAATAAATTAATTCCTTGCATTAAAAAGCACAGTTTCCATTCACTGCATGTAAATGATCCTTGGAACTTGCTTCATCCTATTTAAAGGGTTATAGGCATGGCTTCTGTATTTATTTAAATAATACTTCACCATTGTAGCTGGTGTGGTGTGATACGAGAAGAGTATGTATCTTAAATGAGAGATCTTAGGTCTGTTTTAAAGAAAGAGTAAGTAATAACAATGGAATATGAAAAAGGCAAGCATTTGTTGTTCTGTATTTTGGGACTTCTATATTTTGAGACAACTGTGAGAAAAATACTGAATTAGTAATGAGGAGTTTTGAACAATTGCTTGCAAAGCACTCTCATGGGATTTAATAAACCATTAACGTGTTGTTCATTTTTCTTATGCTGGTCATCTTTTCACTTGAGTGCTGAGACAGTCTGTCCCTATGTCACTTCAATAAACACTATGTTTTATTCATTCTGTTAAAGAGTAAAGGCATTATGGTTACTCTCATATATAAAAAGAGTGGTGACATTTAAACAGTTTTTTGCAGTGAGGAGATATTTAGTCACATTTACATGACTAGGCAGATACTGCAGGACATACATCCTATGGCTTGAAACAAGTTATGCTCATTGGTAGAATAGCAAGTTGCCTTCACTTACTGTATTTATGGGAGTTCATTGCAGAATTCTATTTTTTTTTTTTTAACTATCTTAGAGGAGGTTGATCTATGGTTATGGTTGTTCATTTTGTTTACCAAATGGAAGAATTACCTTCCTTCCTAAACATCTCAGTATAATCTAGTGCTTGCATGTTACCTGAAATATAATCTTGTGCCCACTGCTTAAAAAAAATGATTAGTTATATTGCAAATACAAGTACTAATTCTCTTTCCTTTGAAAAACTGCATAAACAGCATGGCTTTGCTTTGTGGATAAACAGAAAAGGGTGCTCCCCAAAGCTGTCTGCAGCAAGGAAATCTGCTCTGTAGTTGCTGTTATGCTCCAGGAGCTTCTGCACCCCTTGCTGTGGCCTCAGGAACACTTACGCTAGTCTCAGCAAGGCATTTAATTCTGTGCTTAACATTTAATTCAGCAAGACCTATACACATACTTAACTTCAACACTTGTTTGCCATTACTGGGAAGAGTGGTTTGCTCAACTGAGATTACAGGAAAGCCAGACAGATTTTCCTGGTGAGGTAAATATCCATGGATGCCTGAGATCTTTTTTCAGCTCAGAAGCACTCAGATCAAAACCACAATGCTTTCTTTCCAATTATGTGGATAGCGGAGGAAAGAAAACAGCTCTTGCTTCTCTCTAAAAACATCTCTTGTCACTCCACATATTGCCTGTTCATCAGGACAAGCGAGGGCACTGTGGAGTTGCCTTTCTCCCTCTGCATGTTTCCCTCCATAGAGTGGCTGGCACTGAGATATTATCTTTCCCATATTGCCACATGCCTTCTTCCCCTTGATGTTTCCAAAGACAAGTGGGGATGGAAAGGTTACAGCTGTGGAAGGAAGGCTGTAGTGACCTGTTATAAGAATTACAATATTTCTGTTACTCTCTCAGAAAATGTCAAGCCTCAACACAATACCTGACTCTTTTCTCCAGCATCATAACTCCACAGATGCTCCCTCAGTGCCTGTCCATTTCTGTACTTGACATTTTTAGGATAGAGCTTACTGCTTCAATTATTAACACAAAATTCAAATGAACAACAGCCAACCTGCATTGGTTTACAGTCTAATGCTGCTCCAGCTCAGCTGCCACATTTTCCCTTGGGATTCACCTGAAATACTACTTTTGTCAGCTCCCTGCAGAGCGTGGGAGACTGTAGCCATATAGATTTCTGACAAGGTACTTCATTAAAGACTTCAAAAGAAGATGAAGTATAAGGGATGTAGCACAGATTAACAATTAGGATGGAAGTATATGGTCATTTTTTTAATGATAGACAGAGGCCTCCAGCTTCCTTTAAGGATTTGTGTTGTTCATGTGAAAAGGTCCTTGAAAGAGAATTAACATTCAGTCAACAGAAATCTATGTGTGATACTACATTATATACTGTGAATCATTGCTGTTATTTTCTTCTTTTTATTTACCATTCGTGTACATGTAATGGTGTATTACACCATTAGTGTAAGTGGAATGCTGGAATGCATCAGGTGTATTCTTACTAGGCAGTGCTGCAAGGAGTAGGTTTGAACAAGCTGGCACCAGAAAGTTGGACAGAATTCAGAGAAAGACATCAATGATGATTAGAGATTTAGATTTCATGAAGATGTATTAAAAACTAATTATATAGAATTCATCTAAATGATGAAATAACAATATATCAGCATAGAATTATCCTCACAAGAGAAAGCTGAGGATCACTAAGGAAGAAGATCAATTTCTAGTCCTCAAACAAAACCCCAAAACAACCCCAAACCTTTTGTAGTAGACCATCCCTTTCCTAGTCTACAGAAATTGTTTGCTAGAAGGCAGTATGTTTTGCAGCAGGCAGTGTCTTTGTCTACATTACTTTGTATAATCAACTTAATGTCACTTAATTTATAGTTGTTCCCTCATGCTAATTGCTATTTCTCTCTTCTCTCCTCTCACAAATTCTGAGTGTGAAGTTCATGGTAGATTAGCCAGGCAGTGTGCACTGTGATTTCCTGCTGCATAATTCAGAATCCTTAGATGTCTGGACAGCCAATTTAGTAGAGTTTTAAGCAATCAGTTGGAAAGTGGAAGCTGGAGTCCCTCAAACATTGTAACTCTCGATCAGAAAAAAAAAAATAAATCGTTTGAGCAGCTGCTAAACACCTCCAGCATAATAGGGCTTGATTCTGATTAGGTGCCTGAGCCTTCGGAATTAGTGAGAGTTTGTGCTGGGTTTTTCTATGGATTAGCCCAAGTACATAGGATGTTGAAAGTCATAGTGTAGCCACAAGCTCAGTAAGTAGTAGAACAATGTTTGGTTTTGACAGAGCCTGCAGAGGATAGATGGAAGATCCTATAGATTTTACTTTTACAAACCAAATTCCCCAGTGATATCTTCTGCTCTCAGTCTGAGGCTCTTCCAACCTTCAAATGGAGGGGTTCTCCAGCAATAGTTCAAGATATACCCATGGCCCCAGTCAACACATAAGTCATTTTTTCTATCCTACTCAATTAAAACTGAAGGATTTGAGTCTATTTTAATTTGTAAGAAGTTTTTTATTTTGTTTTCAGTGTGGACAGGTTGCATTGTAATGTCTCTGAACCATGGAAAAAACTAGCAAATTTTGCCTGTGCAAAAGCTCCATTTTCATGCATATCTACTTCTCAAGGGATAACTCTTTTTAATATTTATGTTACAGTGTTGATCACAAGTCCTAGTTAAGATCAGGGTCCTGTTTTGCTTGTTTGATTGTCTTTTTTTAAGAAGATATTCTCAAGGAATGTAGCAAAAGAAAGATGGGTGATAAAAATGGATAATGAGCCTAGGAGTCTTTGCTTATGTGAGATTTGGCAAAAATAAAAAATCTTAGTTTTGGAAAGGTAATATCTTATGGTAGAAGGGTAACACCTGCCATTGAAAATGAAGACAGCACATCCTTGTGTGCAGTCAGAAAGATTTGCAAGTTTCCTCTGTGATCTGTACCTTCATTTCTTCCTTTTAAACTTGTGAAATGTGAATCATGTTCAGTAAGAAGCTGATAATCAAACAGCATGGAGAAGTGAGAAATCTAAATATTGAACCTGGCAATAGAATAAAAATAAATTTAAAAAGGGAAAAATGAAATGAGGAAAGAACACAGTAATAAGCTTTCTAGCTGTTTTACAGGCATTCTCAGAAGCATTTTAGGGTTAGCCTAGCTCCTGTGTACACATACCAAATTTTCTCTTGAGGACTGCATAGATGCCCATGAAAACAGGCATGACTAAAAAACAAAAGCCAATGAAGAACTACAAAGGTAGATGGAACAATCCAGTTTTTTACTGGTTAAGTGAGTTAAAGCATGAAAGAGGGAGCCGAAACTATAATAAGGTGTAAGACTTGCATGAAATAGCAAAGAATATTTCAGAACACTAACAGTGATGAGCAGGCTAAATGAATAGTTCAAGCAACAAAAAAATTAACCTTTAAAAATCTGCCTGTTTTGCATGGTTTGCTGTAATTTTTTAATCTGACCAAGTTAGTCTACTCAGCAAGTGCTCACCAAATTTCAGTTAATTTTCAAAAACGATGTAAATAAAAAGCATGAGTCTTTGAATTTTGGATTTTCCATCTGTCGTGATAGTCACTCATGCCACTAGTAGTGCTCAAAATCCATTTTTTTCTTTACACAAATTGTATAATACTTCAAAAAGAGGGTTTGTTTTTTTAGCTCAAAAACTATTTTGGCAATACATAGTTGTACAAAACCAGCATTCACTGATTTGAAATAGCAGTGTTCAAGAAAGATGAATCAAAAAATCATAAATCATACTTAAAAAGTTGCTTCTTTTTGCCTTCTCATAATTTTCCAAAGACAAGGAAGCGCCCTCCACTCCACCAAGCCAATCAATCCAGTTACACTGAGTAAACACCCGATTAAAACCTTAATATCTAATTCACTTTGTGACAGAAGGAGAAACTAACAAATACTCCCAGTTTCTGAGTCTTTAGATCTCCAGATCAGTGCTTAGCCGTCGATGTGAGCTGCATCCTTAACAGACAGGCAGGACTTGATTTATCTAGTGTCTGCTTTGTATGATGAAAGAGATCATTTGACCTAGCTAGAATGTATTCCTGAGCTACAGAAGATGAGTATTATTTTAATGGCCTTCAAATTTGAAAATGAAAAGAAGCGATGTGAAAAGTACTGTAGTCCTTGCTGTAAGTAAGCTCTCAGTATTGTTGTAGTAACTGACTTTACTTTAAAAAGAAGGGAACATTGGGAAACTAAGGTCACAATAACAGCAAGGGAATTTTCAAGTCTAACATCTGATCGTGGAGATCATAACTTCAGCATCTGAAGATTTAGTAGCCAGTGCAGGCTAATGAAAGGGCTGTTCTTCAGAGACTTAAAACAGTAAGTAGCAGGATTGCCAAGTGGAAGTTTTGTCCAGTGTCTTCTGTGTCCTCTGGAGAAGTCACTATGTGGAGTTTAGGATAGAATCCTTCAGCTTTATGTGTGATATATTTTAAAAATTTGGAGGTTTGCATAAACTTACCTCTGACCACCTCTGTGGATAGTAGTCTCTCTTATGTGGGAAAATGGGCACAGGAAGTCTCCTGACTTTTCCTCTGCATTGTGTTTATGCTGCTTTGTTCTTATAGGGAGATGCCTTCTCACCCTCCTTTCGGGACTAACAGCACATTCTTTAAAGAAAGGTGTGTGGAGGTGTTGTGCCTCTGAGCCACTTTCAGTCATCTGACCATCCTTGGGTCAGTCCTTCTCTTCCTGGCTTAAATTAATTATCAAAGGTATAGTCCCTAGATGTAGGTACACCAATAAAAATGGATTTCGTTTGTTCAAATTGGCATAGGTAATGACATGTGAGATGTCCTAATACTTTATGTATGTGTTTCTTAGCCTATGTCTTACCTTGGCATAAAATATTTTTGACATCTTATGTAGTCAGTGTCAACCAATACGAATGCAAAGAGGGAAGACATAAAAAAATTGCAGGTGGCTCTTAAGACATTTCAGGTTCCTGAAGTGCAGTTGCTTGTATGACCTTTCCACATACTCCAAAGATTCTCACTCTAGAACACAAGTAGATGGCCATGTACTCAAATGATGACAAAACAGAGGTGAAAAAAAAGAGCTTTGTAGGCCAGAAATATTTATTTTATTTTTTTTCTTATTAAACCTGGTGAGACTGATGAATCTCATTGTCCTAACAGTTCAGTGAGGACTGAAGGAGATTACTCAACATTTTGTCAGAATGCATTACTTTATGTACCCATAAAGTCAGCTAAAGTGAGGTTTAGTTATCTGCAATTTTCAGTATAATCTGCAGAACAGTGCTTGGATAAGTGCAGAAGCATAGATAGTCTTGAAAACTGTAAATAAATAACAGAAGAAGAAAGGTAACTGATATTGAAACTGATAGTTTTAATAAACAGACATTGGTTGAATAAATACCACTTAGACAGCACACTCATTGATTTTCATGTCTAAGACTAAATAAATGTCCAAGTTCTATGAGTTCTTTTTCGTTATGAAAATATATAGTTATATCCTGAATCAAAGTAGATACATATCTGCATATGTAGAGATGAAGAAATTAGGCTATACATACATACCTTGTGCTTTTCCAGTTACTATGGTGAATGTAGTTAAAACTAAAATACTGATTGACAATGAAAAATATTAGCTTAGGTACTGTGGTGATAGCATCTATTTGGTACAGAGATCCCCAAATTCACATTCCAAGTTACAGTCAAATTAGGATTTGCATGAGACTCCAGAGAGAAGATAGAAATTGAATCTGAGAGCATTGCGGGTGACTTTGGAAAATCCATGATTAAAAGAAATTGGTGTCAAGGCTCAAGACAAGCAGAGCTGAGAGAAGGAATGGCATTTTATCCTACAGATACCGTATAGGGCTTCTAAATGGCAGAAGGACTCAAAGGGAACCATAGCACAAAAAGTAGATAAAACCAGTGGAATCTCCCAAGCTTCCTCCTTCATACAATCAATATAGGCTGACTCCAATCAAGACTGAACATAAATCACTAGGCTTCTCTTCCAGCCTCCAATTTAGCTAGCAAATCGTTATCCCATGCTTGTCATAGCTTTTGCAATTCTCATTTTGTGTGTCTAGACTCTCACTGCATGATCTTGTTGAATAACTACTTACCCCTTCTGAAGGGCATCAGAAGTAAAAACACAGATTGAAATTTACAAGGCTAAATATGCATTTTGTGTCCAGTGATGTTTTTCCTTTTGTTGCCTAAAGAAAATTCAGGGAGAAAAAAACTCCAAGGCAAATTAGTTTTGGAGGTGAGATAAGGAAAGGGTTTTAATTTTGTGCATAGGCATAAAGATTACAGGATGCAAGCACCTGTCCCTCTGTACAGATGTTACAATTTATAATATTGTCTGTCCAATCCCAGATGTTTCCACCCTGTGGCTTTTGCCCTGATCCACCTTCGACCCACCCCTTGGGAATTGGGGCTGAGGGTTTATCGAGACCCTCTCTTCATCAATCATCATCTTCTTCAGAGTAAAAGGGGTACAGGTCACCTAGTTTCTGACCGTGTTTTGCGGTTTAGGCCAAGAAAAAAAATAGGCCTACTCTAAAAAAAAATAGGCCTACTTTGACAAGAGACTAAACATTTTCTAATGGAATTCAGGGGTAGAATTAATATGGAGAGCATGGAATGGAGTAATAGGGTTGGGGAATGTGTGTAGTTACTATGCTAAGGGTAAAGGAATAAGGGCTGCTACTTTTAAATCTACTTCTGCTATATAACTACTTATAAAGCTTATAAAAAATTAGGAAAATCAAAAAGCCAGATGGACCTTAAGGCATCACTTTTTATTCCTTTCTTTTTTTTTAATGGAATGTGTGAGGATACATCTTCAAGGAATATCCTTCAAGAACAAGTTACAAGCAAACAAAAAATGGCATTTGCCTTTTCTTTTGTGTAAGTTATTCTTGCCTATTGCTCTTCTCTGACCTATTATTGTTCTTCATATTTCACTCCTGTTCTTTTGAATACTATAAAATACAAAGTGATACATATTTTCACTCAAAAAAGTGTGGCAGTGCTAGAAACATCATTTACTGTGTACGAGTTGCTAAACAGTATTATTGATTGATTTGGGGGAAATTATCACTTAATTTATAGCTGCAAATGCTGTAGTTTGACCTGATGATTATAAATATAAGTGTCAGACATATTACTAATGAGATAAAATGCCCCATAGGAAGACTTTGATGATAGACTTGGATAATATGCTCTTGCAAATGTATTCTTAAGACTGTGGAGTAATTAACTTGTCAATGTATAAACCTTTGTGTTTATTGCTTAGAGTATTATCTGGAATTATGAAATAAATTCCTGTTATTTTAGGGCAAGAATTCTGCATATTGGAGATATTGCATAGATGGATTCAATGTCTTACATCTTTGAAGTACAACATTTCAAGGGCACAAATGGATGCAACATCTCAAGAGTAGCCTCAGATTTATAAAGAGGAATAGGCTAAGAAATTTAGTGGCATATAACTTCCTTTCTTCCTATTCTCATTTAAGATGCCTTAACCAGGCAGATATAAAGAGCTCAGAAACTATGCTGATTTTTTTTTTTTGTCTTTCAGTGACATCTTCATTAAGTAACAATTATTTTCTCATGTATTAAATATGCCTGTAATATGAAAAACACTTTTACATAGTAAGATTTTTAAAAAATCTAAAGAACTGGTAGTAGATTAAATATATGTGTACTGCATAATGGTCTCAATAATGTAACATTTAGGTTTCCCCTCACACAAGCTTGAGAAGCTTAGTTTCTACCTAAAGATGTCTTTGTATTTGAATTAAAGACAGTGTATTTTTATATATTTTCCTGTACACAACTGGATTTTATTCCATAAGCAACATTTAATGAAGAAAACGTTCACTAGTTTACTGATGTCTCTCGCCTTCTTGGTTTGTTTTCCTCCCTCTCACCCTTCCTCCAAATTGTAAAAATAAATGAAGGATGAGCTTCTGGTGTTTTCTATAGAAAGTTAAGCTTCACTGACATTGAATAATTTCTTCTACAGCTCACATACACTTTGAATTTAAAATTTAATCTGTTCAAATCAGGTTACATTACAAAGGAATTGTGCTTAGCGTGTTCCATGAATGATTTAGTAGATCTTAATAGCTACCTTAGTAATTTCTTCTGAATCATTAAAAGAGATCACATTAGTAAACATCACGGGTAAATACTAAGCACATTTTTCAGAAAATTGTATTTCTTGAGTACTATTGATTCCAATATCTGTTGTGTATGTTTCATATATAGAATTGTATGTTTCATCTTGGATTTATTGTGTTTGTAGAAGACAGTACTTGATTTTTAATTTTTTTTTTATACCCTCTGTAACTGATAGGAATAGCGCACCAGCACAACCACCATGGAACAACCCACTGTGGTTTGCAACTCACACAGAGTGCCACACTCCATGGAATAGCTGTAAAAGTTATTTAAATGTACCTCTGGCTTCCATCTAAAGCCTTTCTTATATTCTACTCACTTATCGCTTCTACTAATTCTGAATTTCTAGGAAGATAAATAGTGTTATTAGAAATTGGAGGAATAAAAAGAGCATGTGGAATTAATATGTATTAAGGGAGGTGGATCTTTTGTAAATTTTACGTCCCAATGACTTTGAAGTAGCTCTTAATTCAGCAGTAAGAAAGCAGAGTGATTATTCTAAATTATGGTTCCCTCGAATATTTAAATTATGAATGAAGAATGCCATTGTTCCTTGAAAGATGATGATACTTACTTAAATTCAGTTCCATTAATTAAAAAAAAAGAAAGAATAAATATCTTCATATTCAGAAGCTTCATTAAACTGCATACTCACAGTTATCATCTATTAATAGTACTTACTATCTTCCCTTTTATTTTGAATTTATAAAAAAACTGATACAGAAAACTTTTAAAAGTTGTTTTTATTTAAGAAAGATATATGTCACTAAGAAAGAATCTGTGTTTTAATATCATCTGGTAATTGGATGTTTACTGTCTCAAGTATGGTTGTTATTTTAACATTATTATTACTCTAACTGAATACATAAAGCTACAAGAACAAAGAGTGGGCAATTATGAATTTAAAACTTAGGAGTGTCGGTATAACTACTTACATATCTTTTGAACATATTGTTGCTCAGACTAATTGCAATATAAATTAAGTAAAAAAACCAAGCCATTTCTCTTTGAATTGAGAGAGGAGAGGACTAAGATCCCAGACCGCTTAGCCGAGGACAGAGCTCTGTAGGGGAGCTGCTGGACATGCAGAATTATGTATGGTCAGCAGTGAGCAGGATCAGAAGATTGAGACGGGGCACATTGAATCTCCTTACTGTACTATATAGCATCAATATATATGAATATGTATAGCTATTTTTGCAGTCTCATAAATATCCATCATTCATAAGTCCTATTTTGTGTTTTTATTGTTCTTTTAATTTCATGGCATCCCAGAATGCAATGCAAACAAGGTATGCAGAAATGGGTGCGAAAATGATTCTGACACGTGCACACCTCTGGTGTACAACAACCTGTACAAATACTAAGGGAGAAAAAAGTCTGGCAAGCAGTTCTCCTAAACTCTAAAGAAACAGTCAGGATATGCATATATGTTGTGAAGTGGGATTCCCTCCTTCTTGCTATGGAAGGTTATTCTGTGGGTAGAGACTGCACAGTTTTGCAGTTGTCTTGTTCAATATGACTCTCAAATAAGTTTTGCTTGTATAAAAGTTCTGGTTTTGACCTTGTGATAATGTCTGTGTTTTGGAGTTAGTTAGTGGCACTACATCTGGGTAATAAGTACTGTGCTTATGACTTATATTTCAGAAGATTTTGCTCTAATGCATGACAATGCATTAATTCCTAACAGTACACATAAGCAAAATGAATTAAAGTGGGGCAAATAGGCATAACTTTGACATTTCCTGAAATTTTTAGTGTTTGACTTCACAGCTACAGTATTTTTTATTCATTTAGCCTTTGGCTAAACCAGAAAAAAATCATCTTTGAAAATGTTTGGAAGCTGTTAGAAGGCACTTGTGCTTGTCAGGTGTGAACTTTACTCTTGAACAGGACCTCAAAGTAAACTACAAGAATCAAAATTGGCCTTGATTTTGAGATGTAAATAGCAATTTGAGTAAAATGAACCATGTGTCAGTTGACATTCAAGAAAGTCTGCCCTTTTCTAAAACAGATGTGTTTAGCTTAAGGTCAGGTGCTGTGTTTCATCTTTACTCTGGAATTTCTTACTTCTTTTAGTTTCTATCGTAATTCCAGTCTTAATAAAAATAGCATGCTTTGCAAGTAAAATTCTTCATGTGGCTATATAAGCGGATTATATTTAACTTTTTTTCTGGAAGGCTTATGTTGGAAACCATTGATTTATAGAGGCATAATAAAGGTCAATGTAAGCAGCAACAGCAGCAACAGCATTTACCTCTGACCATAAGGAGTCATCACTTTTTTTTAATAACACAATATACGCCTATATTGTTGACATAGTAGTAAATCAAAGACTTTAATAAGGATTAGATTGGAAGAGAGAACTGCACTGGATTGCAAAATCTGGTACTTTAGGAGGAAGATCATGAAATTATAGAATTAACAAAGTTCATTGAAGTGTATAGGTACAAAATAATGAGTAAGCAGATCTTTTGTCTTCTGTTCCTGTTTCGTTAGCCATTGCAACAGTGTTTCTGTATAGCAGAGTATAAGATATGAGTGTTTAGGTATGGAGGCTGAAATGATAACAAATTACATATCAGTTGTTTTAGCTGAACACAATTGATCTCAGTTCAATAATATTTCCTGCAGCTTTTTTTAGAGTAGGTCAGTTCTGACATTAAAATGCTTTTTCAAAAAGGTTGAAACAAGTTGTTCAGAAAAATGCTTCTAAAAAGTCAAAAAGCTATCCCAGCCACAATTCTTTGCCAAATATGGCTTGAAATTGTGGGTAATTTGGCCATGTCCAAAAAGGGCATTTTTAGTCAAACTTACTTTCAGCCAATAATCTGTTTCCATCTCTGTCATTGTGTCCTTACTGTTAGCAGAATAAGATCTTTAAAGCCAAGAAAAATGTCTTTCTGTGTTCTTCTAGGCCACTTAAAACATGCAAAAATAACTTAATAATGTTGTTTAAGGAACAGTTGCGATTAGTTCTGATTACTGTATATAAAACCAATCAGAAGTAGTGCCAAGTGAGAGCTTCTACATACACAAACCTTTTCAGTGTCTCAAATATGCTGAAGTAGGTATAAAAAGCATGAAAGATAAAGGAGAATTTGGGGTATTTTTAAGCATTAATTTTCAAAACAGATGCAGGGGCTGTTTGTTTTTATTGAAGATGTTTCATCTACAATAAAAGAGTTGCTTTTGCAAATGACATTTTTGCAGGTAATTAGCCAGTGATATTTCTATACTTCTTGTTGATATTTTGGAAATATTTTTAGATAATTCAGCATTTATTGTTTTCACAGGCCTAAATGTAGGTTTTTTTCTCCTGCATCTATTTCACAGTAATAAATTACATGTGTTGCATTATCAACATATAAATTCTGCTTAATTTATTTGGGATGATTACAAGCAATGTAGAATTGAATGCACCTGCTAATTTTTCTTTCTCACACCCTGTTGCATGTACACTCATAATTTGAACATTGTTATCACTCATTGTCCATAATATCACGAGTAACCAGTACCTTAAACTGCTCATAAATTTTCAGTGTGCGCTGACTGCCATGTGGTGTCCTATGCGGAGAGGATAACAGAGCTACAGCCTTCATAATGTAGTGATTGAAATATCATAGAAGTAGGAATCAAGCAGAAGAGATATGCATAATGCTTGTTTCTCATTATTCTGGCTTGTTAGCCAAATGCTTCGTTGCAGCCAGTGTGGCTCCTGCACTGGTTGGAGGCAAGTGGAAGTGATGCCACTTTTTGTGGACCAAGTACAGGACCTGCACTTTGGGTATTTGTCATCTTGTGGGTTGCCACAAGGGACATCCAGCTGTACAGACATGTCACCAAAACATTTCTGCGTGTACTTGTTTTTTAAAATTGAACATAATGAGAGTCTTTCTGTCCACTGATGCCTTGAGCCATAATCCCTTCATTTTCAAGCTCGTGGTGGCATGGGGAGAGTCCACATTTCCCTGAAGAACAGTGCTGCAGGAGTAGCTCCTCCTCATGGGATCTGTGGTGCCAAGCCTTTCAGTTCTTGGCTTCAGTGGTGGGTGCCTGAGTCACGTAATGCTGGCAACCAGAACGTGCCTTTAACATTTTTATCTTGTATTTTTATCATCTAGACTGTGTTTTGACTAGTCCTGTGCTTCCCCTTTTCAGTCAGATAGCTTGAGGATTACTGTAGCAAAAGCAGAAGCATGTGATATTTCAATTAATTTCTTTCTTTTAGAGAGGAGCATATGCAGCTATCAGCCTGAGCTGCAGCCTGGCGGAAAATGTTACAAAGAGTCTGACCTTGGGAAAATATATTCTCACATATGGTGTCTGAGATTGATGTTACTTAGAGGTAATGAGCTGTATGCTACATTTTCAAAGAGAAATAAATCTCACTGTAGACATTTACTTAAAAAATGCTGCATGTCATTTCATCCCCAGCTCACAACAGTTCAGAAATAGAGAGGAGGCTTGGAGAACTGTAATTTAATTGTGATTGTCACTTCTTCCCTTGTTGTGAGGAACTCCAAGCTGTTAGCAACTGAAAATTAATTATTATCTTGCCAACTGTTTATTGGGTATAAAATAATTTAGCACTTGTGCTTCAATTTTCAGTGGCCAGGTATCCTCTCAACACATACCATGATGCCATGTTGCCATGGTATGTGCATACCATTTGCATACCATGCAAATTGTCAATATAGTTTGGACTTTCAGAGAGGAGAAAACATAGTGAAAGAGCTGACCTGGGCATAAAATGATGGGTTTGTCATCTCTATTCATCGCAGAAGCTACAAGGTGCTCTGAATAATCCTAACCCATTGTTCTCTTTTGTTCTCTTTGAACTAATCAGTTCTTAGTTTTCATAATTTATTAAGCTATTTTGATTATATTTCTTAAGTACTTCTATTTATTAAAAAAATATTTTTTGCTTGCAACACTAGATATTTATGAAATGTCAATTCCCCAGAAGATGTTATGTTACTTCGTTGCTGGGCTAATTATTTACAGTAATGTTGAAAATAAGGAGTCTTGCTTATTAAAAATAAATGAAATTTATCATTGACTTCTGTCTGCTGAGCAAAAAGATCATATCATTGTATTTCTCACCAAGGAAAATACATGCTTTATTCAAATTTGACTTTTATTAGCCTGTAGCAGCTAAGAAACATCAAAAGGTCTGTTCTTGAAACTGGAAAAGTTGTTTTGTTAAAAAATAGTTTTATGTAGGTCTGAAAGAATATTTAGAAGCAGAAAGAAAGCAAAAAAAAAAAGTCAGACAATTATTTTTACGCCTCCCTCTCAAAAACCCTTAGGCTCAAGCAAGTCAAATGTATTTTACTCTTTCATCACCTGTACCTGCAACAATGTTTCTATTTCATATATAGATTCAGAGGCAAGCTTCCACAGAGTAGCACATAATTTCTGATTTCAAGGCCTGTTAAGAGTTATGCATTTTGTATTCTGATACATAAAAGCAGATCTTTGAAGAGTCTTCATGAAGATAGTGTTAGAAGCCTAATGCATAATCTGATCTATGCAGATTCATAGATTAGAGAGCATTTTTGCTCTGCTGAAGGACAACAGGCTCAGTAAGGTACTTTAAACTGGAATAATTTGATTAGTGTAAATAGAAGCCATAAACTACACTAGCTGAGAAAAGGTAAAAAACCTGTTTTCTTAATACTGACTAGTTAGGTATTTTTTCCCTCAAGAATAATTTTGCTTAAATTAATATATTTTAAGAAACATTGGCAAATCATTTATTACAGAATTGGGTACTTAGATACATAGCCATAAATTCAGGATTCAAAAGTGCTTTTGGAAGGTTCTAAAAATATAGAAAGAGGGGCTTCATCCTGTCTTTCCAATTATGAATGTGAACAGGTGGTATGGGGAGTCAAGTGGGATTTGAGAATTATGAAGCCTGATCACACAAGGATATTAAAAACTCAATTAATGTCATGACTCATGGTTGGACAATTCAGTTACAGCCTGTGACCTTCCCCTTTTAATTTCATCAGTTCCTTCTGCCTACATTAGCACAGTCTACATCTCCAGCTATTAAAGAATAGTTATACTTTCATTTTAAATGGAAAAAAAATTATGACGGATCGCATTTCAGCACATTCCATAAGATTGTGTACCTATTTTTAAAGAGCCAGCTGTACAAAATATTAAAGATAACCTTTATACTTACAGACCCTTAAAAGTGTGTGAGTTTATAATTTGAAGGAAATTTTAGAGTTTTTTCTTAATGACTTTTGTGTTCATCATGATCTTATAAATCTTACAAATGCTGAAAATGAATATCAGGTTTTAAAAAATCATTATAACATCAAATATTTGTTTACTTAATTAAATGTTTCTTTGATCCCAAGAAGGCACTTGATGAACTGTAACTTAAAAATACAAGAAAAAATTATTTGCATTGTTCGAAACAGCTTTTAGGTTTGTGTTTCAGCTTTGTATGTTAATAGCTTTGTGAGTCTTACTTCAGCACTTTACACAATTAAGAATTATGGATAAGGACAGGTTAACTTTTCTTAAATATTGTGTTTTTCGAAAGGCCTTTCTGTATTTGTGTAATTTTACTGTATTACATGTGGCATATGCCACCTTCTGGATGTTGTCAGAATTACCAGTTGTTTCAAAAAGACAATTGGAAAGTGGTTTCATTCCCCACGCATCTGTTGCAGAAATGAATACAGCTGGTATCTTTGCACAGGTTAATGTATCAGAGGAAGTAGCCCACAATTCTCAGCCAACCACTTTAATGGTGTACAGTGGTTTTAGTTTGAAGGAGGTTGCAGGCAGTTAAATATTCTGGAAAGAATTCTCAAATTTTATGTGTAGCTGGTGATAAAAAGTGGGGTTTGATTTATTGAGTCTAAAAATGAGTTAGAGTGCCTTGTCAAAGCTGTATAATTTCAGTGCCCTTTGGTCCCTGCCACAATTCATTCTCTCTTCTATTGCATTAATTTGCAATAGCCTTTTCCCAAATAGAAATATGCTGAGGCTCATACACTGCCCTTTGCTTTACAGTCCTCTGTTGGTATTGAAGGAGTTTTGCTACTCTTGCTCTATGTCTCAGTCTCATGCATGCAAAATGACCACATTGACCTTGTTGGCTTAAAATGACAAACGAATAATTTCTTATGTGCAAGAATACTTGAACCTGGTTTTGAAATTAAGCTGTTACCTAATTACAGCTTTCAGTTTAGAAAAATTAAAATTCCAGCCTTCTCGGTCCACCAGACTCCATCAGTATTTCACTTGATGTAAATGGGATTTTTTTATTTCTGCTATGTATTTTGCTTATTTTCCCTTGTTGTTATTAACAGGCTTAATTTTGTCTTTTGTCTAGTTTCCATTATGAGTTGTTCTCTTTAATAGGATTTGATTTCTAAATAGGATTTTAGCTTTCATACATGAATTACATACAAGCTCAAAGATAATTGAGAGATGAGCTTTTTCAGGTCTGATGGGTAGCAAGGAGGAAGCCTTGAGGTTATAGCAAGCTTGTAGCTTGACGTGATGCAGCAGAAATTTTAAACAGAAATGCATGAAAATTATGTCAACTGTCAAGGCTACCCATTCAGATATTCTTTCTCCAACTGCTGTTTCTCTTCAAGAGATGCTCTGTGCAAGCTGTCGAAGTCCTCATGGCAGCCAGGAATTAATTCTTTTGAATCTTTTTCAAAATATGCCTTGCTTGAGGAATTTTAGCTTCCAGTTCAGAAAGGCAAAATGTTGGGTTTTTTTTTCCTCAGTTTCCTATGGCAGTGTGCTGGCTGATGAGCTGAAGGAATTTTACACCCTATTAACTGCAAAAGCAGGGAAAAAAAACTCTGCCCTTAGATTTGCCTAGGTAAACTCAGTTTAATTTTTTTTTAAAGTGCAAAATAGAAAGTTAATGAAAGAGTAAGTGCCTTAAAGCCAAGCTATGTGTCTCTGTTAGGTTAAGCTTTTAAAGCTTCTAGATGTAAATTCTGAATGAAGTATGAGATAGAAGGAGAAAGATGAAAAAAATGTAATATAAAGAATAATAGCTTTAGAATGATTGGTGTGTAATTGGAGCTGAACAAGTAATCTATGGAAAAGCTGCACTTGATACTCAGCAGTTCATTTCAGGCCACACATTCAAAGTTACTGCACTTAAAGAGATTCTAACCTGAACCTACAAGAAAATTAAGCACTGTTCCGTGAACATGGAATTGAAGTAAATATCATAAGGGAAACCAGTATTCAGGTCAGGTTACAAAGCACATCATAGACCAAATATTCCTTTAAGTTTCTGCAGTACAACTTCAAGCATGTGCTTCTTAGGGAAGATATTCCGTCTTGTTCTTTGGGTAGAGTTCTAACATTTTAAGGTAAATAGAAGGTAAAAGGTCCTTACTCAACTGAATAGAAAAGTCTGCAGCACATCCCTGCTTTCTAACACGCGATTCATTTATGTGGCAGCTTCTCAAATGAGAGAGCTGTTTTTGAGTATGCTTTTTCCAGGAGGTTTGGGTGCATTCTTCACTCTAATGCAAAACAGAGTTCATCCCAAAACGTTGTTAGCCAAGAGATGCACAACCATGACATATAAATGGTTTAAAACACAGAAGTTATGGGGAGAAACCAGAAACATGTCAATTCCCAAACCACATAAATAGTCTTCTCATCTCAGAGGGGTGAAACAGTCACTCAGAGTTGTATTTTGAAATCCTGTGGAATAAAAAAGCAACAAGACAGTCCAAAACCTGTTCTCAGAAGAGTAGCCAGTAAATACATATTTTATATACAGTCAACTCGCTCTCCATTAACACTTTTGATGTACCACATTAAAGCAGGCATATGGAATTAGGTTCACTTTCATGTTATATTTAACTGGTATTTTCTTTAAGGGGAATGTTTTCCCTCTTACCCCGTCAAAGTTAAAGGAGTCCATACTTGTCTCCACTGTAACTCTTTCTCCATGTTGCAAACAAGAAATACAATGTCTGAAAGAGGTTTGATTCATACACATGATATAATGAAGCATTTTCTATTAGGTTTTTTTTAAAAAACTTTTGTGCACTATAACTTGGTTTTATTTAATGACTTGATGGAAGTGCTTTTATTTGTGGAAGTGGGCACTGGCAAAGAAATTAATAAGACACAGACCTGTACTCCTGGTAGAGCATGAGCATTAGTTGCTATAACTTGCTATTTTGTTTTCTTCATCTGAATAAGATGCAGCATCAAAGGAATAGATTTTATCTGATGTAGCTCAGATGAAAATATCTAGGTAATGTCAATGGAGATTTGTTTATGTAATGTGTGGTACATGCACAATTACCAATTATACAAGCTTATACTACATTCACAGAAATGTTTCCCTTCACTGTAGATAGACTAGAAGTTTGGCTTTGGCATGAATAATAACTTTAAAACAAAGTGAGGGAAAGAACTCATGTAGTCTCATCACCTATTTTTATTAAGTGGAAAGGTGATAATCAGTAGTTTTGACAGAATGAAGTAGAAAAGGTAAGGAAAACAAACATTTATGTGACTTTCCAGGTAAATTATATAGATAATGAAAGGACTATGGTGCAGCCTGGAACTGACTGTGCTCCACAAATTACAAATTAAGCTCAAAGGCTTGTGGCTAAATGTGAAAAAAATTGGAATTACTTTAGACTTTGAAACCAGGTATTGTTGGTTTAACAGAAATATGGTTGAATAACTAATACAACTGGCACAAATACTGAAGAGTTCAGTATATACTAATAAGGACAGAAAAGAGTGTAGATAAAACAATTTTATTTGGGTCAATATCACTTACACGAAAATGGGATAATGAAGAGATACAGTTTTTAATGTAGAATGTGTTATCTTTAGAGTTGTTAGAGAGAAAAATACTTCTGAAATGTGG
Source organism: Lepidothrix coronata (assembly GCF_001604755.1). Taxonomy (NCBI): domain Eukaryota; kingdom Metazoa; phylum Chordata; class Aves; order Passeriformes; family Pipridae; genus Lepidothrix; species Lepidothrix coronata. The sequence continues at coordinate 1,281,315 of NW_016690189.1, forward strand.
GTATGGAAGCTCAGTCCCTAGTTACAAATTTGAAACCAAACGTTGCTAACAAAGGTAGAGCCCAACAATGACAGCAGCATATTACACCACAATGCCAGTGAACTAGCCAAAAGAAATTTTTTACATTTGATTTTGTTCAATTGTGAAGACATTATACAACTGTTAGCAGAAAAGATCCTCAGCTAACGTGGTCACGCAATGATACCATTTAAATTAAGTGTAGATTTCTAGCAACTTTTATTTGTGATATAGCAAATTCTGAGGAATTAAGGAAGCTTCCTAACAAGGTTGGCTAGACTTGAGGGTTGGAAAATTTGGGGGGGTTTTTTAGTCAAAAGTGAGAAGGACTTAGAACTTTTACTCCCTCCCCAAAAAAAAAAAGAAGAAAAAACTTTGTCATAACAGGATAATATGACAGTTCAAAAGAAATATCTAGATATGCAAAGAACTTGAGCCGACAGTAATAAAATTCCATTTTAAAAGCAGGAAGTACTGTGAAAAAGATAGCTTACTAAAGTGAAGCTGGATTAAACATTTTTCAGGAATTTATGAGAAGTTTAGTCACTTGAAAAAAGAGAGAAGAAAGATGGGAAATCATTACACTGTGACTGTAACATCGAGATTAAAGGTAAAGTCAGGATGACCTCACAACTCAGTGAATACTTTGAATGAGTTTTCAGTAAGGATGTTGATGTTGAACATGAGGCCAAAGGCTAAGTGACTAAATAACTGGAATGAGTACATAAAATGGAAATTACCATATGCAAGAGGCAAGAGGGACTGTATTCTCAGTAAATGGACTGGAATTTTTTGTTTGTATGGTACAGAATGGGGGGGAAAAAAAGTCTAGCATATATGAAACCACAGGCATTGAGTTTTACTGGCCATCAAATTAGGGATGGTACTGGCTGGACAGAGACTAACAAGTGTTTAATGAATATTTTAAGAAAAAAATTAAGGAGCTATAAATCTTTATAAAGTGCTTTATGAAATACTTCATAAGAAGGAATGTAGAATTAAATGAATGATGAGATAGAAAATGACATGGATTTACCAAAGATAGATTATACCTTTTTGTCTTGACAAGACAGTTGCCCCTCTTGCTGAAGGATGTATAATAGATCACAAAAAGTAACAGTCATCTGGGAAAGTATTTATTAAGGCAGAGAAAATTAGAATTAGTACACGATTAGAAAGATGTGTAAGGAACATTAATGAGGATCATGAACTAGGGTTGGAAACAAGTTGCTTGTGGACTTCTATAGGACAGGTTTGGGGGTGGATCTTATTTAGCATTCTCATTAATGACTATGGCATGACAGGGTGTTTGCCTGTGGCATTTTGAGATTCATCTTCAAAGAGGGTCAAAACATCATGAAAGAGCGTCTCTGAGGTCTGTGAAGTAACATAAATTGCGCAGAGTGACTCTGTATTTATAATATATGTGATGCTTCATCTGAAAATAACAGAAGATGAAATGTTATCTATTGATCATAAGATGGATATGAGCTCTAAGTGGGATGAAAAGCTAAGTGTGATCCTCTATCCTATGTTCAGTAAAGATAGTGACATGAAAAAATGCCTATCTGTGGTGTTAGTAAGGTGTCATTTGGAATACTGTTCTCCGTTCTAGTCTTCACAGTACAGAAAGATTAATATAAACGTACTGGAATACAAGAGTGTTGCTGGGATGGTCAGGAGAATGTTCGATTTGTCTTGTGTATTTCGTAAGAGCTTGTTTAGCCAAGTGAATCAAAAGTTGAGAGGGGATGTAATTTCTCTTTATGAATACATTGTGTATGATGGGAAGGAATGAGCATTAGGGAAGAAGAAAAGCTGAATGAGTATTACAAAAAAAAGAAATTCCACATAAAATAATAGGAAGAACATCAGGCTTTGAAATTAAAACCATCAGAGAAGTGAAGATATGAAATAGCTTTGAAATTCAAATGCTGAGGGGGTGGAAATTACTTATTTCAAAATGGAGTAGGATCATAATCTATGAAAGGGTTGATATGAAGTGCTTCCCTCTGTAGCAGAAGGCTGAGTATCATGACTTAGGTCTAACATACCATCTTCATAAAAAAAAAAAAAAAGAAAAGAAAAAAAGACATAAAATGTTGATTCTCTTAAATCGCTGTTAGATTACTTAAAAAAAATAATTTTATTTGCATTTCTTTCTGCAGGACTTTTATTTATACCAACACATGCAGTCTTTTTTTTGCTACTACTTCTATTAAATGAGCTTCTGCTTGAAATATTAAAATGTTGGCAGCTTTTACAAAGAACTCCAAGTTTCTTTCTGTTTCTGTAATCCTACATATATGTCACATAATCCTATTTGTTTCTGGAAGTTCCATTTCTGTTTTTCAAATGTTTATAACTTCAGTTGTCATAACTCAAGAACTGGGGGATCGTAGACTGACACAGAAAAAGGAATAGACACCAAGAAGAGAGTGGAGAGAGGAGAAAACTGATAACAATAGAATAAAACTAAAGAAAGCAAGAGTGGTGAATACCAGGAAACTGAGAAGAGACATATAAAACTCTGCTGGAAAAATCCTAACATAAAATACAGAGAAGAAAGATATAGTTCTGTGGAAATGAAAAATGACACCACTTGATTTTTCAGTATAATCTTGATTTTTTTTTTCATACTCTTCTCTTTGACCAATGCATTGTTGTGTTATTACAATGTGTATTCCAACATGGTGACTGCTCATAACAATCCAAGCACTAAGATGACTAAACACAACTGACTCATAACAAAATGTGACAGGAAGGGAAGAATCATCATGTTATAAGGTCATCACTTAAGCTACAAGCAGGCTTACTGTTTTGACCACCCTGTTGCTGCTGATACATATTTTAATTATTAGGCTGAGATATAAATGAAACAGCTACTTTCCCTTAAATTCTTAGAGTAAATCAGTCCAATAAAAAGTCATCAGTTTGTTGTCTTACCCCTAAACCTTCATTATTTGTTTTTCTGAACTGGTACTACTGCATTCCAGTGCTACTATATGCCTTTGTACTTTGTTCCTGTCTATACGCTGTCCTGTCCTTCCACTCTGCTTTATTTCCTTTCCTGGCCTAATTCAGAATGAATGGTTGAATCTAAGCTTAGAGGATTTTTGTTTTGCATTGATGTGGATTCTTCTGGAAGCTATTTTCATCTTATTTGAAATGTCTTGGCTTCATTCTTATTTGGATTTTCTGTCTTGGCATGAATATTATACTATTATACTGGTTAGTTGATTTCCAAATCAAATAGCTTATGAAATAACTGAAGTAAAGTACTCTTATAATGCTGAAATACTTTGTACTGCACAATGAAATTTGGAATGAACATAATTGCCATTTCTGGATACTCCTTTGTTTTGGGAGTAATTGGGATTTTTGTCTCTATAATTATTATACAGCAAAGCAAAATTATTGCAATGCTGGGCCTATTTAACTAAGCATTGGTTACCAAAAAGAAACTTGTAAGGCAGTTACCTCAGCTTCCTAGTGTTATTCTGGTTTGGAGGATAAGCTCTGGTATCTTGATTTCACTGGTGTTCCCAATAATACTTTATTTAAAGATCCTCAAAATAGTCAGTGTTCTTCCCACCAAAGTGTGTTACTAATATATGAGTATTGCTGCTTCTTAACAATTTAAGCACCAAGCTGAGAACAGCCAGCACTAGCCTTTCACCCCTCCAAATCACAGCAAGAGGAACAACAGAGCAGACAAGAAAGAGCCAGAATGAAGCTGTGCAGACAGGCCACTTGGAGAAGAGGTGCAGGAAATACTCAGAGCACTGGCCTTTGCTCTCTGGGCTTTTTTGGTGTTATCATCTGATGGAAGTCTCAAATAAAATACGTGCAGTTTCCAGGGAGCTTGGTCTGTCTTCTCACAGCTGAGTGTCCCGATCATGGGGTAAGGTTTTATGTGGTCTGTACTTCAGGTGATCACACAGTTTTTGTCTGCTTGTCTTTCTTGGCAGGAAGAGAAATATGGATGGAGGAAGGCACTTGTCCTCTCAGAACACCCAATTTTCCCACTGATAAGTCAGGGACTTCCTTGTATTTTTATTGAAATTTTAAAAATGCTCATAAATAATTTTTTTCCTCTTCTTGTCCATAATTTATTAACTAAGGCAACACAGCATTTTTTTGTCTCAAGCATATTCATACTTTGAAGATGAGGAAACTATCAGTATCTTTAATGCTAAGTAAATACTGTGCAAATTGCATCCAGGCTGACCAACATCTAAGACATTGAGGTCTTTATTCCCAAAGGTATATGTCTGGACTTGACACAAAATGAAATTGCCCTTACTGGAAAAAAAAAAAAAAAGAGAGAGAGAAACCCAATGAATAACTATGATTATACCATTTTGTCTAACTTTTAAAAAGCCATTTTTTCTTACAAATGGTGTCTTTTAATATACAAAGCTATTTTATAGTATTATATAACTGTCTTAGAGAGCACTATGGGATTAGTCCCAGTGGAGAATAACAATAAAAGTTAAAATGTGACAATTATGATACAATTATTTTGTATGATTGCATTTCACCTCTCTGCTTTTTTTAAAAAAAATGTTGGTTTCATAAAAACATAGTTCTTTTTTAATGCCCAATGCTGCAGGTGGTTCTGAGTTCATTGACAGTTATGCTTTCATCAGATATTTTTCTCCTTCATGTTGCTTATATTTCTCTGTGGGAATGGTAAAAAAGTCTGGCAGAAAATGAAAGCAAATGTGCCCTGAAAGCTTCACCAAGTGTGGTATTAGTTTAGATGTCTCAAATAACATAATCTTTTGGCTGGAAATACGGCAGAGAATCAGATGTACTCTTGTCTCCTAGGACAGAGCTCATGTGATTTTTCTGTAGCCTGTTGACTGCTGCTTTTGTTGATGTCCTGTTGATTAGTATGCTCCAGGACTGACACAGGCTGGCCTCATGTCTCATGACTTGTCACTCGTTTCCAGCTCTCCATATTTATGTGTACTCGTGTATGAGTGTAAGCAAGAGAGGGTGTAAAATCAAGACAGTGACTGTCATTTTAGTAGTAATCAAAGGTAATAGAAGCAATTAGGCATCACAAAAGAATAATTAGCAACTTGAATATAATTTTTACCGTGCTTGTTTACAATGAAGCAGGAAAAGAGCAAAAAGGTATTAAATCAGAGGTGCATTTCCCTGGATGTAAGTAATCACATATAGCATAATGAATTTTTTAAAAAAGCAAAAATTTATGTTAAATTTAGCATGTTAATTTTATGTTAAAATTAGCATGTTAATTTTATGTAAAAATTAACATAAACAACAAGCATGAAGAAAAATGGCATAAGCTAAAAACCCCCATAAATGGCATAAGCTACAAAACACACAACGCCCTGTCCCCTAAATAACACATCTTATGCCGAGGTGTATATGAATGTATCAACACATTATAGGTCTTGAATAAACTCCTACTTCTTGGTTTAGCTTAGTTAAAACTCATGAGCACATTAACAAATATGCCTGTTTTCATGGAAGCACCACAACCCTTGATCAAGAACTAAATAATTAAGTATAATGAGCCATGAATTTTTTCCTTAATAAAAGTAAAAGAAATAGAGTTATTACAGTGGAGAAAAAAAAAGGGGAATATTTTAATAGGTGAAATAAAACTTTATATTACCAGGAAATTAAAAGGAAAAAAAAAGTGTACAAATTATTGATGAGCTTTGAGATGGTATTCATTTTTCCATTAGTGTTTTTTAATATACCTCAGGGTTTATCATTAACTAAGCTCAGAACATATGGTCTGAATATTTGCTGACATGGTTCTATTCATTTCAAGTATTTTTGTTAAAAACTGTGTGCCAATTCTGCTGAGAATGAAGTGAATTATGATAAAGTTCAATCATTGTTCCTGGAGGCCTCAACTTGTTTACATCCTGTATTCTGCCAAACATCTTTTGTTTTACAGGACCTATTTCAACCTCTCTAAAGCAGAATATCAGTAGGAAAATAGCACAAAGTTTAGGAAAGGAGAATAAAGTTAATGTATATTTGCAAGACCTAAGTTTATAGTCTTTCATAGCACAGCTTAATGTTGATAGTCTTTCATAGTACAGCTTTAGAGTGCCAGTTTTAAACTCTTCACATTTCCATGCTTTTCAGAGGTGGTACAAATCTGTGCATAATATATTTATCTTACTTTTCTTTGTTGCCCCTTCAGGGCCCTTTAGAAATGATACAGTTTCCCCAAGTTTCTTGGACTTGCTGTTGAAAGCCACTTCTTAGAAAACTAAGCCAAACAGTTTAGAAAGAAAAACATGTCTACCAAGAACTAAAGTCCCTTTATGTGCTATAAACAATGGTAATATTAGTATTTATATAATTATGAGAGGAAGAGAAGGTTTTAGTCTCAATTTATATGGTCACATCAAAATACTGAAGTTTATGAAAGTGGTTTTAAAGTGACCTGCTCTATTATGACCACATCAAGTCTCAGACACAGAATAATTTAGAACCTGCGAAAATGAGACAATATGTTAAAAATAAGTATCAGTCTTCTCCTACACAATAAATTCAGAGACAGATGAGGCACAAGGTGTATGCCTGTTGAGATTCCACAGCTGACTGCAAGACCAAGTTATGGGCTAACTACAGACGAACAAACTAGCAAGTGTGGGAAAACTTGATTGAAAACAAATAAATATCACATCACAAAACATATTTTGTTCACATTGTTTGAAAACTGTGATAGTTTTTTGTTTAAGCAAGGCTTTCAAAGCATGGTAGTGAAAAACCTACAGTCAGGTGGAAGAACCTCTGCGTACAAATCTTGTGCTCAGAAGTGATTGACTGAGAAATATGGTGAGAAACATGCATTGTGTAACTCTTGAGAGTTTCAGTGTTGGCACTACCATTTGGGAAGAGTTGGAGGGTAAATTGCTTGGAATAAGACACGTTTTCCTGCAGATATACTTTCCATTGCTCTTGGATACAAAACAGATGGACTCTCCATAAGGAAATTATTTTGCAACTAATTCTTGACCTCACTTATATGAATACTATTGTGTTTTAGTTAATTACTTATGTTAGTACTATTGAGAAGGATGGTAAAGAATTAGAAACATCTAATTAATTAAATTTATGTGAGGAGATGTAGGAATCTGAGATGAAGGTCTGTAACAGACTTTTTGCTGATTATACTAAATAGATAAATATCTTATATATTCCTCATATTAATGGTGTATTACATTAGGTTTTGATTAGCCTTAATGAGATTTACTTCATGTCTGCAACAGTGTTCAAATTACATAAAAATTAGAGAAATGGAATGAAATGAAAATACTCTCCTTCAATTTGGTTGAAATGGCCTTAATTTATATTATTATGCAGCCCATTGAGCTCTTTGAAGAACATCCAAGCTGCTTCCACACTTGTTTTTATAGGGATATGGTTTGAATAAAAGAACTATCAGAACTGTTCTTGTATTCAGCCACATACATTGTCATTACTGGCAGAATATCATCTCATTCCTTTAAAATTAGAAGTGTTTGTGAGATATCACAGGTTTCAGCCACATTTCTCTGTGAATTATAAATAATATGCTATACTTAATGAGCTGCCCTGATGTTTTTTTGTCTCATTTATATAATGAGTATTTCCGGTGCCTACTTTAGGACTCAAACCCATCATATAAGGGTTTTGCTAAAAGTTTCATGAGTTTTCTGCATCAATCCTCATTTTTTACTGTTTCAATTATTTGGTATTACAGTGATACATGAAGTTTCAGCCAATCAGTGTTCCTTGTGCTAGATAAAGAATAGTCAAATGAGGACAAAAATATAGCACAAACTTTTCTCTAAAATCAGAATCAAAAAGAAAAAAAATGCACAAAAAATTCCACCCAAAATACAGTAGACAAAGAGCCTAACTGCAAAATCAACAAGAGAGTCTACTCTCCTGACTTGCAGTTTGGATCCAGCACACTGGCATATACTTTTGGAGAGGCCTCACAGGCAGTGGCAGGGGACAATATCTGAGCCAGCTGGTCATGGTCCTAGTAGCCCAATTTCCTTTTTCAGTCACCTTGTCTTTTCATTTCCCACAATCATATGCCCCCCAGCTCTTGACTGGGTGCCCGTAACTGGACATGAAAGCAATCTGTGGTCCCTGGCTCTTCTGTCAGATGAGAGGGGTTGTTTGTGCTAGGTTGCCTGACAAGTGCACACCCAATTGTGATGGGCAAAGGACTGGGATAACTTAGAACTGGGTCCTGGAAACATCAGGTCTGATAGACCCTGAGTCTGAGAAAGTCAGGTGGGTCATGGGCCAAAAAATAGGCCTTCAAACACACTTCCAGACAGCAGCTTTGACGTTGCTTTAATATATAGATCAGTCTCGGAGGATCATTTAAATTCTGTTTTCACCTCACATCTTACACAGTGTTCTTGATAACGTGTGCACCCTTGATATTTAATTGGGATATAAGTTTCTCTGAGAGAAATTCCTTGAAAATATCTTTTCCATTCAAATTAATTTGTATTTTGTTTTATTTCTTCAAAACACAGTTACATTTTCCATAAAAGTGGTTATTTTTCACAGACCTTTGATAGAGTTATATTGAATTTTAACTGAAAAGCTGAACTAAAACTACATTTCACATAGTAAAATCAAATGTTTTCAGCAACAATCACATTCTCCTTAGAATTCTGCCTTAAATTAAACCATATTTTTAGCCTTGAAAGCTTTTGTAGAGAAAATGTTTTCGTTAACTTTGCCGGCACACAAGAATTTCAGAAGAACAGAGTGTGGTTTACACTGAAAGGAACATCTGCAGCCATATGGAGTATGGCAACCTGTGAGTCCGTGCTGGCACTGATGTAGCCAGCACGCTGGGGAAGATGACAGATGTGCCAAGTTGTTAACAGGAATACGTTGATCCAAATTGCCTACTGAGGGGCAACAACCACTATTTTGGCCCACAGCCAGCAAGAGACTGAACTGAAGCTGTGGTCTTTTAGTTAATTATAGACCAATTACTTTGTCTTCAGATACTGAATGAACATCAGCCACAATATATTCTTTGGATGTTAACAAAACGCCAGCCTCTTGTTTTATTTATATACAGCATTCAGTTGAAAGTCACTTCCTTCCCTAGAATTGAAAAATATTCTTTTCTTAAAATCCACGGTCTCATAGACTTTGATGCTGTTATGAAGTGTACTAACTTCACTGTTATAAAGACTGGAATGAAACCTGGGAAGTGCACTGGGCTGTTACAGCAAATCCACTCGTAGCAGATAGGGGACTATTGCCGATGTGGACCTCTTAGATTTTTGCTGCTAAAAAGCAAATCCTAGTCCATCAAACACAGTAAAATTTATCCAGAAATTATTTATTCTACTGGATATTATCCAAGTCTAAATGATCATTTGCTGTCATAGAACTGTCTGTGTGCACCTATCCTACCTTAAGATATGACTACTGTAGTTTTTTTACATGGTTCTGTAATTATCTGTAATTTTGCTGTCTAAAGAGTCTTCTTTTATGGTAGGTAGAATGAAGCACACATTGCTCAAAATGTGATCAGTAATCACTACCAGTTGCATCATTAAGACATGTTTTAATTCCATTTAAATATAAAATAACATAAAATATGGTAAGGATGGTCAAGTAGTGGTGCAGGTTGTCCAGAGAGGTCATTAATATCCTTGAAGATATTAATACCCTGATTGTACATAGAATCTGACTAACCTGCTAGACTGACCCTGCATGATGTTGGACTATATGATCTCCAGAGATCCCTTCCTACCTCAATTGTGTTCAGTCATTGTGTGAAATTTTAGAATTGTGGGCCACTGCCTCTTTAACTTCCCTTCATTCACCAATACAATTCTTCATTATGAAAATACTATGAAGTTTCATAACCAGCAGAATAAAATACATGCATTTAGCTCAGCAATTTCATTCACTGTCTCCTCCTCATGGCGGTCTAACCATGTTTAGTCAGTTCAATTTAATTTTAAATAGCTTGGTTTATTATCTAGTGCTAAAACTTAGCACCTTTCTGTTACCTTTTTTTATACTTACCTGTATGAAAAAATGGTTCCTCATTCCAGAGTGGTTCTTCACAGAAAAATTTGGGAGAATTGAACTGTTTTTAAATGCTGTTTATAGGTACTGAATTATTAGCTTTGCAATAGATTGGTATAGTCAAATGTGAAGTCCTTTGGCAGTCAAAAAATTCAGATGTCCTTCGTCTCTGATTTTATTTCTTTTTGAGAGTATCTCCCTTGTCCTTTTTTATTACCAATAATCTGAAAGATGATTAGGTGTTTTAGATAAACTAAAAATCAAGGTCTTTCTTATTCTCTAGTTCCCCATACATTGTGTGCATACATCCCCAAAGTAATTGTAGATACCAAGATGCCTTTTTCTTCCTTTGCATTGCACATGTACATTTATGGTGTCTTGTTTTCAGAATTGCATCTTTTGTTCTCATGTCTGCAATTCTAGGTTCAAAATGTATTCTTTTTGGATATGGGGAGAAATCATTAAAAATGAAGAAAAAAGAAAATAATACTAAGTCCCTTGCTCCATTTACAGCTTTTTCAGTCTCTATGTATTTTTGCCTCTAGAGAAAACTCCAGCAACATTTCTGCAAGATGAGATTTGTATGTTTGCTGTGATTTTTATGGATACTTACTTTCTTGATGCATCTTTGAAATGTCATTACTTTGCAGAGGCAACCATTGCCCTTTTAAATGGTTCTATTAAAATAAATTTGAGGTGCCCTGAAGCTTTCTCAAACAAATCCCAGCAATAAAAAATTGAGCTCCCTTAGTGAATGATTGATTTGGTAGACCTACCATTCAAAATAGCAGATTTTTTTCTTATTATTCTCTCTGCTTTTAAGCAACACAAGTAAATATCTGTCTTTTTCTTTTTCTTGGTATTCTCTTTATTCCAGATGAGTAAATTTTAAATAAAATGGAAATATATAATGACATTGAAGAGATTGCCTTAATACTAGCTTTATGTAAAACAACCTTTTTGTTTCCAGTAAGTTACAGGAAGAACAATGACAGTCAGAGTATGATTTGAATGAAAAAGGGAGCTTTAGCAACAACTTTATTCGTGGTTTTGCATCACTAATATGAAGGATTACTTGTAATTTTTTGTATTACTTCTCCTTCTACTCCACAGACAATAGTTGTTCTAAGAAAATTTGTAGGGGAGCCATCCTTCTCTAAACTCAGGGAATTTTAAAAGTTGAGAAGGATCACTGGGATATTCTAATCTCTTAGATCTGTTATTCTCCTTTTTTATTTTTTTTGGTTTTTTTTTGGTTTTTTTTTTGTTTGTTTGTTTTTTTGTTTTGTTTTTGTTTGTTTGTTTGTTTGTTTGTTTTTAAATGCTGATATAACTATGGAAAACTGAAGGGAATTCAGATGAATTCCTACCACGTGAACATCAATATAACTGAAGACAAACCCAGTATTTTTTACAACTGTTGACATTAATAGAAGCATAGAATGAATTTTTCCAGAAAAGCTGTATTCAGTTTCCTTTTCCTTATGAAAAAAGTAATTGGTTTTCAGATGGTTGATGATGCCCAGTTATGAACAGAATGTATAGAAAATTTCAATGTCCCTAAAATCAGACCATTAACCAAAGTAGTCAGATTTATTCTGATATTTTTCAGGTAAACTTCAGTTTAGTAAGATATTTAATTTTGTAACAGGTGAATAATATAATTTCATTGCTTGAGCATCTAACCAGCACTTTCACTGGGACAAGTACCAATATGGGCACATATGTGTAGGTACTGATCTGAATACAAGGTTTAGTGCTTTCCTTGACTCAAATGGGAACTGTAGAAAGCATATGAAATTTGCCATGAAATTTCAATAGTCTCAGATTGTTGGAAGAAATCTCATGGCAGCATACATTCTATTTACATGCAAGTGAAACCCACATAAGCCATCAAACAAAATTTATTTTTCCTGCAGAATGATGGCTAAGCACTTAGTATATTTGACTACCTATTAATTTTAAAAAGATATTAGGAAAAAGTATTTCAGCAAAATGTATTAGAAATACAAGTCTTCAGATGTTCTCTTTTTTCCCCTTTTTTCTTTGCACCACTGAATTCAGATTTAAGGTTGAGCAGAAGTAGTGACTAATTATGGTAACGTCTGAAGATTATTACAAAGCTAGTCATTCACCTGCTAAAACCATTACTTCTTTCATCTCTGTTGCAACAGTATTTTGATTTCTGTTACAGACTTTGACCTTGTTTTTTAAAAATATTACAGATCACTACGTATCTTGCATGTATGAAAGCTTTAGCAGAGTTGTGTGCCTGCAGAGATTTAAATTACTCTTTTTAGTTCATGCTTATATTTACTTAAAACTAAGGTGTTAATGCCAATATTTTGAAAGGAAAAATATTGGCTTAGTTGAAGCCTGCCTCTGCTTATGCATGTGCGTGAGACAAATCTGAGTCCATCTGGTAAACGTCAAGGCTGTCATGGAGTAGTGATAATTCAAAGGAGACTGAAAGAAGCTATGGTCCCTCTCCCTGCGATTCTAATAACATGTTTGTGTGTTCTTGTATTTTTTAAGCATCCTCCTCAGGAAGATGCTCAGGACATGACGAGAATGTTGTTTCCACTTTACCCGCCTTCATAAAAATATATTGTTGGCTATTTTTTTTTTTAAAAAGCCCCAAAATTCCTGTCATTGGAAGGATATAAACACTTTTAAGCCAGCTGCATCTGTTAACTCCTAGTACACTGCCTAAATCCCAACGGCAGGAGCTGATGAAAAAGAGAAAAAATTGGCAAAGAGTTTACAAGCCAAATGTGATGAAGGATATATGTGCATACTATATTACATGAGATGAGTTGGGCATGGCAGGCTGCCCATTATACCGTTGTTCTTCTTCCCGTCTCCCACTTCTGCTTTAATGATCAATGGAGATTTGAGAGTGAAGTTTTGAATCTGTGAAACAAGCTGTCTGAAGACTAAAGTGCCTTCTCTGTGCACATCTTGAAACCCAAGAATATCTATACAAAGATAGAAAAATGTTGCTGGAGAGAGTCACTCCATGGTTTGGTATTCTGCATAGGAGTGGTAAGAAAGAATTACTTCTTCCTCACCTATTTTTTCTATAAACCTTTGTTCCTTTATTGAATGTACACAGATGTGTATTCTAAATGACCTTCCTGGAAGAAGGTGCATAGGTGGTAACAGGCATTTTCATGACAGCTGGCTGCTGCAGTTGCTGGAGCAAAAGTCTGTGCAGGCAACTTTTTCCATTCTGAATAGTAACTGAGAAAAGTATTTCAATACACATCTCAAGTGAAGAAAGAGAGCTTGTCCTTTGGATATTGATTGGCTTGTCTAATAACTCTCTTCTTATATTTTTTTGTGGAAATGTGTTGGAGATTAGGTAATTTTCTACATATTCCTGGGTAAAAGTTAGCTATCTCAGAAGGCACTAGATGCTTACTTACGTCTCTGAAGCTCAGGTTTACCTAGTGTAAAACCTTGAGCCATCTTTACAATTATTAATAACTTTGGAGCTCTGCAGAGAGTAACCAACTGGTCTCTACTGTGTGCTACAGCTTTGATCTATGGACATTTTGCTCAGCAGTAAATGGATAACTTTGGGCACAGATTTGCAAAATGAGTTGCCATAATCCCAGCCATCTGATGAGCTACTGGGGCTTGAACAGACTTCTGACTGTTCTTCTTCATAGCTGACCATTTAAAGTCAAATTATATCTATCAGTGCACATGATCAGATTGATATTTGGCTGTGAAACTTAGAGTACAGTGTGCTTGTGCTCTGAGTTCTGCATCTATTGTAGTCTAGGCTATGTTTCAGAAACTTACCTTTGACTATTCTGACCCTTAAAGATGTTGTACTTCTATTCTTTGTATGTTTACTGAAAGGAATTTGACAAAATACTTCATATGCTAGTGCTCGTAAATATAATGCCATCTTAAGCTGAGAGTGAGTTAATACAGATGACTAGGGTTATTTTATATCTCCAAAAATGATTTCTAGCTTATAATAAAAATGGACATAATAGTATATCATCTCCAAAATGTATTTATTAGTTTGTATTTTGTCTGCTTATTTTGTTTACTAACATTCTTATTGGGCAAATGGTTGTATCTTAGTTTCAGTGGAAGATATTTATACTTGTGTTTCTTGTTCTCCAATGTGTGAATTTGTGGTGGCTCTGCAATCCAACAGGGAATGTTTCTTCTGTACCAAGTGATATAAGAAGGGAGGTAACAAAGGACAGATAAAAGGCAGAGGTGTTTAACAATTTCTTTGCCCCTGTCTTCAACATGGATGACAGACCACGGAGGTCTCAGTGCCCTGAGCTGGAGGACCATGACTGCACGAATGATCAACTCCCGGTCAACCCTGAAACTGTGGGATCTGCTGCTCCAGCTAGATCCCTACAAATCTCTGGGGCCTGATGGGATCTATCCCAGGATCCTCAAAGAGCTGACTGATGTAATTGCAAAACCTCTCAATTTTTGAGTGGTCTTGGGAATCTGGAGAGATCTCAGCTGACTGGAATCTGGTGAATATTGTCCCAATTTTCAAGAAGGGCAAGCAGGAGGACTGCGAAACTAGAGGTCTGTTAGTCTCACTTCAGTGCCTGGTAAAGTCATGGAGAAAATTATTCTGGAAAGTATTGAAAAATACTTGAAAGACAATGCAGTCATTGGTCAGAGCCAGCCTGGCTTCATGAGAGGAAAGTCCTGCTTATCAAACCTGATTTCCTTTTATGAAAAGGTAACCCACCTTGCTGATCAAGGGAAGCCAGTTGATGTCATCTTTTCACATTTCAGTAAAGCTTTCAATTCTGTCTCTCACAGGATCCTTCTGGACAAAAAGTCCAGCACGCAGCTGGATAAACACATCATGTGGTGGGTGAGCAATTGGCTCAGGGGTCAAGTACAGAGGGTAATAGAGAACGGGGTAACATCAGACTGGTGACCTGTCACTAGTGTGGGTCTCTTCCAACTCAGCATATTCTGTAATTCTCTGAAAGTGGACAGATGCAGTGGAGTGGAGCTCTGGGGATCAGCACCCCAGGGGGTGTCATATCTTTAGGGACATTGCAGCACCGAGCCAGTTTCTCATGTGCCATGTGTAGCTGCTGAGCAGATCAAATGTGCCCCATTTGATGTGGACCAGCAGGGCAGTCCACAACACAGACTGGGGCCATGATACCAACATAGCATTTAGATTTAGAGAATGAAAAGGAAATTATGTATTTTGTTGTCTCTGCTTCCTCCCCTGCTCTCCAGATGTTCATGTCAGGGTTTTGCTTTTTTTTTTTTAAAATCTTTTGGCCCTATTTTCTTCCAAAGCTATTGTGAACTATTTAGGAATTGCTACTTATTTTTTCTGTCCTGCTTTGTTACTACAGCAGTGAGAGAAAACTTAGATGTATGAATGTTCACTGCACTGTACAGAAATGTTATGAATCATTGCATTTATTTCTGCTTCCTAGAGCACAAATATCTTAGCCTATTTCATACCAAAATATACTATTACTCACATGTTCAGCTGAAGCCTATGGTCTCATCTAATATGAATCATAGTTCCCTTACTAAAAGCTGACAGAGCTTCTGTTACAAGCAGATTTTAAAGGGATTTGTAATATATCTTTATTTGATTTGGTAGCTGTGCATGCTATTTAATTGTGCTTTTCTTATCAGTAAAGTACATTTAGTGTTATTTCTGTGTGTGATGGTGGATGGGAAGATGTCTCGAAGAACTTGGTGATAAATTAACTTTGGCAATATATGTGCTATTTACAGATAAATCCTACCTGCATTTGTTTATACTTTTGTAGAATCACCACAGCTTAGCATTTTGGTGAAGCATAGCACCGGCATATCAGTAGGTGAGTAGAGTTAATTTAAGAGATTTCTAACTTACATATACAGGAATATATTTCACAGCAATTTGTACTTCAGCTATAAATTTAGTCTGCTGTGAAGAAACTTCCAAATTAGTAGACTTTTGTAGGTAGCCTTAAGTTTAGTGGGGTAGAAGAGAGTGCAGGCAGTGTAAATAATGGTCAGACATCATCTAATTCTTGCACTCCTTGAAACAGAAACATCAGCTAAGTCTTTCGAGTGTTTATTCTTCCATGAGAATGATACATCCGGCATGCCCTTTGAAGTACTGTTCCACATTTTACAATGAAAAAATTAAAAACTAACTTGTTTAGGTTTTCTTTTGTTTCTATGCAGAAAAGGAAGGATTTGGGGTTAGTATCTGAAACGAAAAGTGACATGTAGTTTATAAAAAGGACATATCCTGATTCATGAGGAATCACTTGCAGAAGTAATATTTATTACCTTCTTGAAATTCAAATGGACAGAATAGCCTTCTGTCCTTAGGGATGCCCTTGGCATCACTGTACTCATAACAGAGCTGTGAAAAACAGTTGTGTTTCTGCCCACAAGCCATTACAATTCACTACCCCCTTTCTTTTATGATTCCACTGCTGTACCTACCTGTGATTTAGGGTAGGTGCAGCACTGGAATCATAAAAGTGAGATGCAGGTGCACATTTGCTTCTTTCAGTTTATCTAGAAGTGTGATAACCTCTGGCAAAGGGATGAGGAAGACAACAGTGAGATAACAAGGGTTGTATATTTGAGAATATGTAAAAATAAATTACGAAAAGATCTGCTAGGACTTTCGGAATTGTAAAGACTGCCAGAGATACACTTCTCCTGACGCAGTTTATGGTACTGACTTTCTTCTTCTTACTACTGAATTTGATGTGATTACACTCCTGCTAGAAAGTGAGTAACAGTGTTTATAAGTGGCCCCTTATATGCAAAACAAATCAGGATGAAAATCTTTAAGAAGAAAAAGCAATAAAAGTGAAACCAGATATAGATTTTTAAAGTTCTGTGAAAAAAAAATCCTTTAGAATTGTCGCTAACTTCCTAAGAAGTAACTTAGTATCTAACGTACTTAGAAAATATTAGTAAGTTTCCCTTTTTCTTTCTTTATCTCACCCTTCCTCTCTTCCTCCATTTCTCTCTTCCTTTCCTCCTTACCTTCCTCAGTTGCTCAGTTACTCTTTATACTCTAATCATTCAATCTAAAATGCACATGACAGTTCAAGGCCAGTTATTTTCCTACTATTCACAAAGCAGTCAGCTATTCCATGACATCAACTACTTTAAATTATCCTTCTGCTTGATTATTTGGTTGGATATTTAGGGGTAATATTGGAAATATTAGACTTTTGAGAATATAAATCATATACTGCCAGACAGATGGGAGTTTGCCTTGTCCAAAAATATAAAATATATGACTCATTTTTATCTTTGGTTTTCCACTATAAAGAATGGGTGTCAGCTTCCTGTGTAATTTTGATTTGTTTATCCAGCAGTTTTGTTTGTCCATGCAGTTTTCTCTTTGCCCGTTGTGGTCTATATTTGGTTTCCCTAAAAGGTATGTTTTCTTTTAGGCTATCATTTTTTTTTTTACTCCTGCCAAAACCACAAGTGATGCACCAAGTAAGTCTAAGTAAGACTTTTGTTCTCAATTTAAACTTGGCATGGTGTCTTCCTCTGGTGTAAAACATGAAACAAAATCCTTTCTAACATAAAAGCTAGGAGGTAACTCCTTCATTTGAGATTGAGTCTGGGTTCTGTTGTATGGAGTGGGCTGTTCTACTTTCCTTGCATTGGGAAGTGGCGAGAGGAGGAATAAGGCAGGAATTTACCAGATGGTTGAGTGTTTACTGAGGTCAGTCCATCTTATGGAGTACATAGGTAAGACTGTAATAAGAAATATAAAATTTAAAATTTGGGGAGTGGTAGTTTATATTGAAGAGAGTGTTCCATCAGAGAGCCGTACCAGTTCCTTCTTACTGTTTTTCCGAGTCTGAATGACTTTGATGTCTTTGAGCAAACTGGAAATATGTGAAAGTGGAAAAAATCAGTTCCAGTTGCTAGAACATAAACACATGTGGGTCTACCCAGTAGCAATGGTAATAAGTTCTGATGTAAAATACTCATTAGACTAAGATGACAGCAGTTGAGAAGGTTCTTTTTCCTTTCTCCCCTTTTTATGCTCCCTCTCCTCCTTCCCTTCCCTCCTCTTCATCCCCTTCCACCATTTCTTTTACTTTCTTCTTTTTTTTATTTCCTTCCTTCTAAGAGCAAACATGAGATGCCAAATTGGAGTGAAGCATAACAAATCTGGAAGAGTGGATCACAGGGAACTAACAGACTTGGAAGCACAAAATTTTCCATTGTTTCACCGTGTATTGTAAATGTAATTTATTTATTCACTCTGTAAAGAAAAGAAATTACAGTATAATGTTTTATCTTATGCAGTCTTTGCCAAGGATATCCAAAGCCTAAGAAATCTTCTGAAAGCTCTAGCTTTTAGTAATTTTTTTTTACATATTCTCAAATATACAACCCCCATCATCTCACTGTTATCTTCCTCAGCCCTTAGTCTGTGAAGAGCATACAAAGTTTCTATGGTTAAAATGATGAGCTTACCTCCTGCAGGCAGTGGTCCTGTCTGGTCACGGTTGTGCAGTCTGTTTGCCCTCTGTAAACAGGTGTCATTGCAATCTCAGCACCTGCTAAAGTTACTCTGACAACAGAATAAGAAAGTGTATCCTTTGACTTTTCACAGCCCTTCACCACTGCTCAAGTTGGTATGAGTTCACTGTCCATTATTGCATTGAAGAATATCACAAGCTAGTACTTAATCACCTGCATCTCTCTTTCTGCACTTTGTTTAATCATTTTTGGTCTGGGGAAAGTAGCAACAAGTTATAGGCCAGCACAAGGCTGTTGACTTCCCTTGTACTGTCTTAGCCACACAGAATTAAGTTACTGTGTTTGAGCTTTTTAGTGGCATCTGTACCTCAGTGTGGATGAGAGAAGTACAATGTGGAGAACAGAGGAAGCTTGAATTGTGCAGTCTGTGCTGCTTTGGCACGGAGCCTCTTCCTTTCCTTGCCTGGTTCTGATGTTGGAAATCTGGCTATTTATTCCTTCAGACAGTGGGGAAAAGCACAGAGTATACTTTTCTGTTTGTTAGATCAGCTCAATTCAGAGGGTAATAAATAGTGTGAGCTTGGAATTCATGGCAAATGGTTCTGTATTTTGTAAATATAGGGGAAAAAAAACAATAAAACAATTTGAACAACTAACCTAACTCCTCCTAAGGAGTAGATCAAGTACTCTGCTATTCAGCCTTGACATGTAAATATGGGTCTCAAGGTGTCTCTGTCTTTGCTGTTGCAGAGTTTGATGATGCAAGTCATTCCAACTTCATTCCTACCGACACTTTGAACTAGTGCTTTTCTGAAATTTTCAAGGCAAAACCCACAAGGAATCCTAGTGCTAGCCGTACCAGATTTAATATCTGCACCTGAATATAACAGCAGGATGGGATCTGTTGGAAAAGCAAAACTTCATTTTATAGTGTACCAATTTCTTTCAATTTTTAGCAAAATTTTCATTCAGCTATAGTCTGCATTACAGATAAAGGAGAGAAGTCTCCCATTTAGGTAAGAGTACAGCTAAAAGTGCTTTTGGCATGCAGGATATAATTTTTCAGTGTTTAAATTGGAGTGATAGAGAATACAGGTATACAGTTCAAAATACCCATTTCTGTGCAGTGCAACTGAGAGAAGTGTGCCTGAAAAGCCTGGGCAAAGAGACTGGGGATGCAGCGTTCTGTTAGTTATAGTTCTGGCTGTGGAATTCTCACATTTGGTATCAGTACTTTCTGTTGCTTTGGGATTTTCAGCTGTAAAAGTGGTAGTTTATTGCCTGCATCACAAAATACTGAAATGGCTAAGTTTTGTAATGATACCCAGCAGTAAAAGGGAACTAATACATAACATTATTTTAATGTTAAGATAGACTATGACATATTTGAAATAGTACTTTAGATTTTTTTTCCCCCAACTGAAAAGCCCACAAATTCTATGCCATTTTGATTTCTTCAGGATTTCCATGTACAGTTCATTGCAAAAATCACATATAAACCACGGTTGTGTAGCATAGCTTATTAAATAATTTCTTTTTTCGACAGGTTCCCATATATGACCTAGTAGCAAATCTATGATAGCCACATTATATCACTAGGCATTTCCATCACCACTTACAAGAGTAAGAAGATTAAATTTTGCTTAACAATGATTAATTAAAAAAATTAAGAACTGAAACCTTAAGCACAAATCAGGGGATGCTAGAGTCAAGTAAACTCCCCAATGTAATAGAATTCTGCTTTGTTCCTCTTAAATTTCTTGACTATTTTTCCTGTTAATCCCATCTGAGGTACTTTTCAGCCATATAAAATGAACTTTCATTTTATGCTGTTCTTGGGGCTTAGTTGAGAAACAAGAGTGCAACTGTGATGGGCTTGGCCATCCACTCTTTTTCACTGAGACATTCTTTTCTCCTTGCCTGCATCTCTGGGCTCTCATCCAAAACCAGCTACATTGTGTTTACATTGTGTCCTCCTTTGCTTTAGCCTTCATTAGGATCCTGTCGTGCTCAGCCCTCACACTATGTCCCATTCATTATGATGATTCCTTTATTCCACTTTCTGCAGACTTACTTGTGAGAACTGTGTCACATTACTTTGTGCTGAGCACATTTAACATTTCTTTTGTTAGAAAAAGGACAGACAAATGGTTACAGGGACACTATGAGATCAAAGTGTCTTCATCAGACAAAATTTTTATTTCTCTCTATAATTTTAGCCTCAGCTTGATTTTCTAAGAATGTTCAAGTTCTGTCAATCAGAAATTCTAAAAGATCTAAATCCAATGCCAGACTGTCATCCAGGAGTTTTCTTTGATTGCTCCATACCTTTCTTCACTCCTATGCATTTGATGTTGCAATCCCTCAGTTCAGTGTTCTTCAGATTGAGTCATTTGTTCTTACTCTCAGCAAAAGTATATGGCTGCTAACACAAAGGCTTTTTACGGGCTGAACAATTTAGTGAATATAAATCTACAGGCAATTCCATTTTTGTGTGCCTTTGAAAACACTCTTAGAGGCTTTACAAGGAAAGGCAATTTCTGAAAGAATTGTGCAAAACTTTCTAATCAATTTGTGACGATCTGTCTTGCTGTAGAAAATGAAGTTAGTCTCATTTTCATAAAAAAAAAAATTACTCTTTCTTTTGTGCTTTACTTTTGGATTAATGTTGTAATTCAGTTTTTTAGTGCTGTGAAAATTGCATGTTGTCTTTATGCAAAACTGGAGAAAACAAAACTGCCAAAAGTTATTGAGAGAAATGCATATAATTTATGGAACAGCCCTCCAACTTAATAAGGGAATAGTTATGTACAGGTGGTTGAATTAAGAGTTTGATCCTTTCCTTCCCTTTCTGATCCTTTTCCTTCTCTTCCATTCCCTTTCCTTTTGATCAAATAAAAATTATGTTAAAAATCCAAATCTCCCTAGAGAACTGGATCACATTTTACCATGAAAGCCAATGATATTATGAAGAGATATGAGGATCTCCCTGAGGCCTTATTTTACAGTTTTATATCTAGTGTTTATCAGTGATTTATTTGTCTGTTATGCAGTGCTCTATCTCTAGATGCTGCAAGTATCCTTTCCACAGCTGCCATGTCTCTTGGCTCATAAAATTTTCTCTAAATGAAAAATATCGCAGATCTGGTCACATTAAATATCAGGAAAAGAATTTCATGGTGGAGGTTATCCATAAACAAGTTATTCACCACATCTTCCATCAAGTAACACAAACTGAGCAGTACATTATCCTATCTACATATTCTGTGTGTTTTGTCAGCAGCATATAAACACAACCAAATACAATTTAACAAATTATGTCTTTTTTATTTTTAGTTAGGAAAGAAAAATATTTCTTCCAGTCTCTTGCCAATGATAAATCACAAAACATGTGAGGTGGTTGGTTTTTTTTTGGTTGGTTTTTTGTGTGTGTGTGTATAGGGGAAGAAGAGCATCTAATGCTGAAATTTCAGTGACACGTAATGGCAATGACATGTATTTACTAGAGGTTTTTATAGTATCTATGTCTCTCCATGCATATCTCCCTTTTTTTTAAAAAAAAGAAAATGTTGAGATACTTTTTATGTTCAAACATTTGTATCAGGCTATAATCTTTTAAGTGTGAAGCAAAATGTGTACGCTCGAAATTTTTTGCAGCTAGAGGGAAGATTTTTAAAAGGACAAGTTGCAGGTAGATACATATAATTCTGTAAAAACCCCTTGTGGAAACTGCATACAGTGTACTCTGTCTAGATGATCTACTCACTTCAAGACAGTTGTGTTGGTATGTCTCTGCAAACCCAACTATATGGACTGAGATAAATACAATTAATCCAAACCTAACCTGTGTATCATCACCAAGGAAATTTGAATGGAGGGTTAACATGAATTTTTAAAATGAGAATTAGACAAAGTAATATGTAATTTAGTGAAGAGCCTGATCTGTTAGACATTAATATTTCTAATCCTTTACTGTGTACTTTACTACGACTCCTATGTCACTGTGTTAGTTTCCCTAACAAACTGAATGGAGTCTCATGTTCTCCTGGGAACAATTCTGCCTATCCTGTTTGCATGACTTCTGCTTTCCATTCCAGCTGTACATGATGATACAGTCATCTATTAAAGAGGGCTTTTAGCAGTACTAAACTGACAACCTCTTGGGAGATTTGCAAGATGGAAATTAAAGAGAGAGACAATGAAGAGTGTAATGTTTGAATTAGATATTTTGGAAAACAGATTTTTGAGTCCCTGAAAATTTTTCCTGGGCATCAACCTACACAAGCTGCTGTAAAATATTCTTTGGGAATATTTTATATTATATATTTATATTATATATAATAATTGGGAAGCACCTGGTTATAAGGAGCTTACCTTATTAAATACAGATTTCTATTGAATATTACATTTAGATATTTTCTTGATAATTGGATGGAAGGCAAAAAGCTGTGCCATCCCCTTAGAGTACATCTACTGGATCTACTGACAGCCATAGCATGTGTTCACGAGGTAAAACATCAATTGCAGAACCAGGAAGGTTCAGACTCTATGTAGGAAATAGCAGGAATTTCCTATGCCCTAGATTTAAGCTTTAGCCGTGGGATTGTATCTTACCTGTTGAGGCCAGTGTGTAACAGGTGTTATTTGATTTAAACTTAAGTAATATTTATGAGTTTACCTAGCTTCCTTTTGCATATAAACAGAACTCAGAGCCCTCTGCATCCATACATATACACACATTTTTGATATTTTCATTTGCATGGAGTAGCACAATTTTCCAGGAAATTCCCAGCTGAGAAATTACTTCAGGCTGCACATCATTCTTCTGATCTTTCTTCTTATGAATTTTAAACCTGCAGGAAATGCATTCTCATACAGCTAAAGGCACAGAACTAATTATAGGTTTTCTTTGCTTTGGACACATTTATTTCTCTGGGGGTTGCTTTCCTAAATGTGGAGCATAAGAACCGCCTAAATAAACCAGGTGTCAGAAATTGATTTGCACAATCGTTTTTATAGTGAACTGAGCAGTTGAGCTCCCAGACTCCTGAACTCTGATAAAGCTATAAGGATTCTCCTCTGTAAAATTAGGATATGAGACATTTAGCATACCTTTTTTTCATGAAGTTAGGCCCAAGCATTGCAGGATAAGTTCATGTGTGTTAGGAAAGTTGTTGTTTTAACTTGCTGTGATTATGTGGATGAATAAAACATTTCTTTTTCATTTTGCCTACTCTCTTTGTTGACAGTCATTATTAGATTTTCAAGTGGAGTTCTTTTCATTAATGGGCACTTGCTGAAGTTCTACCCTAAATCTGTATCAGTTTATAGCATAATAATTATGAAAAAAAAAAAAAAGATTTTAAAATATCTGGGCCATGCTAGAAAGTGCTCCATCATTCTTATCTCATGAGATTGCTGGTGTCTTATCAAAAACGCATATATTGTACTTTCCACTTAAATGACTGTATTTTATTAAACAAGGACAAGGTGATCCTCATCTGCATTTTGTACAATACTGTATTTACATACATACAAAAACTTATCCTGCTGCTTTTGAGAGCTGTGGGACCTTCACTTGGACTTGGAAAAGTAATTTAGGGTCCTTTTGACTCTTTCATGGATATTATTTCCATTATTACCCATAAAAGAAAGAACTTTGGTATAAAATACTCCTTCACTGAAGTGACGTCTCAGGTTGAAAATGCTAAAAAACAGACAAAACAATTTTCACTTGTTTTACGGTTTGAATGAGAGTTTTAGAGGAGAGGACTTCCTTGCCAAAAGCAGGCTGCTTGGATCAGAGGAACAAAGCTAATAAGGTGAGTGGGTGGGTAGGATGGGAACTGTTTTTTAGGATGCATTTCTTAATTTCCAGTCTGTTTCTCTGAAATAAGGCTCTGATCCTTCAATTCCATCCCATTTTCCCTGCTATAGGGTAGCAACGATCACCCTGAAACATTTTAAATCAAACTGGTGGGTGATACTTGTTGCTTTTCAGGAGGATTAATGTAGCAGCACCTAGTTACAGCACACTTAGAAGCATTTCCATTTCTTGGTTATTAAAATCTACATAGGAGTTCTATGCTTGCCAGCAAGAGTTGGCAAAATTTCCCAGTGTTGTTTCCACTGGTTTAGTTTCCGTAGTAGAAACAGCACTGAACCCCGGTGTGGAGCTGGTGTGGTACCACGCTGATCCAGCCTGCGCTGGCTGCATGTTTACAACACCTGTTGATAAAAATATTTTGAAACCCCAAGAAGTAGAAAAGTGTGTGTGTATCAAAGCAGCTCAAAACATTATACTGTTGCTCTAGGAACAGGGGTGCTATTGGCCATTTTATTTTTCTGAAGTGTTTTGCTTCTTAAGCAGGATGTGTGTTATATTAAGTAGTACACACTTTAAAATTAGCCTATAAAATAGTTTAATGCAAATATGGTTACAGGTAATAGATTCTTCTGTCCATGTTGAACAGTGGTAGTATTAAACTTTTTTTAGAGGTACTGTAAGAACTGTAAAGGGATGCTGGTTTTCTGAAGTCTCACTTTCTACTAAAAGATCCAATGAGTACACAATGCTTCTCCTTATTAAAAAAGTTATTGTGTAGTGCATTCAGTAAGCTTTAGCTCTAGAAGTAGGGCATCAAATATTACTCTATTATTAGAAACTTTTTTATTTTAGTACATGCTTAATGTAAATTATGCATGGGAATTAAAAGATTCCTGGGTGACGGGGGGTACAAATCCAATTAAAGTGCCAAGCTGGTGAGGTGGTTTGAACATCTTATCTTAAATGAAGTACAGAAAACAGTGATGATCTTGTGGTAAAGTTCATGAAATTAGTTGCAGAGCTTTAAAATTTCTGGCTCATGGTGTCATTTTTGATTTTATAGGAGCAGTTTTCTCTATGCCCTCTAGAGTGGGAATAGCACTGCAGAGACAGGCAATGATGATAAATCAATCAGGTTTTAAAAACAGTTTCTGTGCTGATTGCAATATTAAAACAAAAAAATAATTAGAAATCCTACCAAAAATACAATGATATCTCATAATCTCTCTTTTTAAAATCAGTCTTGACATAAGGCTGCTGTATGTTGGCTTTAATTTGTTTGTTTTTTTTTTAAACTCCTTGGCACATACAGAATGCTTGATTGCCAAGAACAATTAATTTATAGAGAAGCAAATGGCTTCCAGAACAGTGAATATTAAATATTTTCTCTAAAAATATATAGGTGGTTATATTTGAATGTGTGAATTCTGACTGCTGTGATCACTCCTTCAGATAGTTATTTAGTAATGTAAAAACCTCCTCCTTAGTTCTTTCACTTTCTAAAGACCAAATCCAATTCTCATTAGTGGGGGTGTTAGTGCAACTATTTTCGACTTTGGTGTAGGTCAGTGAGGGCAGTAAGTAAAAAAAATTTCTAAATTGCAAATCACAGATTGTACTTAAGTGTTTGGTAAAAATCAATAAAATATGTGAAACTTTCAGCAATCCCTACAGGCAAGATCCTCACAATTTTCAGAGCCTTCTGCTTCCCTCTTTCTGTGGCCGTTACACATCTGAATGTTTCTGAGAATTTGGATTTAGTAGATGTATCTAAACCCCCAGTTTACAAATCAAGGCTGGCTTTTCAAGGTGTCTTATGCAAATAGGAGTTCATGGAGTTTTGAAAATACCCTTAAACACTTACTAGCATATTAGGCAAGAAATGCCTTTAAAAACTAGACACAAGTGACTTCAAAACTAGGATTAAACACAGATGTTTAAAATTACTGACTCACTCCTGTTTATATCAGTGGGAATTAGATGCTTAAGTACCTTTGCAGATTCAATCATTGGGATGTGAGAGTGCTCTGCACTTCTGAATCTGGGTCCATGTCCCTATATGCATCATCTAAATAGCCGTCCCTAGGAATGGCTACATACTTCATCCCATGTGTATTCTAGTTGTTGTGTGTCAAGATGGATTGCAGCATGTCACAGGAATAAATGAGCTCTACAGGTTTCTGAGTGATGTAGTTCAGGTATCAGGAGCGGAAAAACTCTGGCAACACCAAGTTCTATGCAAGTTACGTTGCGTTGCCAAATATGTTAACCCATAGAAAGCGCCATACTTCTCTGGATCACTTAAAGCTGCTGAAACCTCTTTTAAAGGAAAGATTTCAGTGCTTTCAAATGCTTTCTTTATTTCTTCTATTTTCTTATGTACCACAGTGATGAATGTGACGTAACTATTGAAGTATTAGACATGTAATAGAATGACTCCAGTTTGGCACCATTGTAAATGCGAATATGTGTTACTCCTGGGGTAGCTAAAAGAGTCAATATTCTGTGTAAAAGGAAAGTAAGTGTGCATAGAACATCTGTTACTGCATTACTGAGGGTGCATTAACAAGATAAAATGGTCACGATTCCTCCTGAAAAACTAGAAATGTGAAGAGGAAATTATAACAATGACATTAAGGGAAAATAGGTGTTCTGAACAAAGATCCTACTACTTCAGCAATTAAAAAGCCCCATAACACCAAAGGAGGGACCAAAAATCAGAATTAAGACTAAAAAATAGGGAATTAATCTTACTTCAGAACTTCTCACTAATGAAAAAATTATATAAAAACAATTGACATAAAACATGAAATTCTGCCTTGCTTAAGACAATATAAATCTGTTAAAGGGTCCTGATTCAGCATATATTTATGCTTAACTAAATGCAAGTGAAGAGTTCCTTTGTGTTTAATGGATCTGAAAATGGGTTTTAGGCTGCTAGAGAATACATGCTTGCACTACAGGGTAGAAGAAATTCCTGTTTTTGGAAAAGAGCTAATGAAAGCAATATCATGAATACTTTCAAGAACCACTAGGACTATATATGTGAGTGAGTGTACAACAACTTGAAGGATAGGGACATGGAAAAGTAAATTATGTAGCTCTCCAGTATCTTTATGTAAACTCAATTTTTGTATGAAGATTTTTATTTTTCTTGGCCTTTCTTGCTTTGTTTTTGATAGATTTTAGAGTGTATTTATTTTGGTTTTAGGGGCAGTAGTTGAAAGTGGGGAAAAATGTAATTGTCTTTTCTGTTTTGCTTAACGTTTTAAGTATACAAAATAGACCCCATAATTATTCAGTTGGCTAATTACATATTTTTTCTGGCTCATTGTTATCAGTGGACAGTAATTTGTTGTCATAGATGGTCTGTTGGGAAAGAGAGATAGTCTAGTCCAGTGGTGATAGTTTGGAAGTGAGTTACTGAATTACTTCAGGGCATATGTTTCTTGACTGGCTTAAAGGTTCCGTACTTGTTTATTCCACTCTGTGGAATGGCAAATAATACTCCATGGGTAAAATCAGTGAGAAGCTGTGCTTCAGTAGACCCAGGTTTTACTCCTGAGGTTTTTCTCACAGTGGATTTGCGACAACAAACTTAATATGCTTAAAAGGCCTTTTTTAAAAATAGAAACAGTGATATATTAATTAATTGTATATTAATTAAAATATATTTTGTTCAGAGAACTTTATACTTTTAACATTTCATGTGACAGTGTTTAATTGTGACAGATGAGGCATTTTCATTCTGTGGTCTGTGGTTTCTTGAGGTGGCCTCCGATATACTACACAGTGGTTGAAGTACTTCCAGATAGTCCATACAGAGGCCTTCTCTGTTAGCAACAATTCTTAAATCTCTTGTGGCTCCATTTATAAATTCCCAAATCATTTTGAGACATTATGTTTTTAAATATGAATATTTCTTTGTCCCCAGTTCAAATTCTTCAGTATTTAGGGGCATTGCAGTCAAAACAACTGTAGTCACACTTTTTTTGAAAAGTCAGGAAAGGACAAGCATAGAAGTGGTTGTGGTCTGTGAATGTTGATGTGAGTGCTAAAGTAAAATCTCATAACCAGGGAATGAAAAGTTAACATTATGAATACAAGACAGAAAGACGGGTCATAACCAAGAGGTGTCACCCCACATTTATATAAGCCTATTGCATCCAGCTCCCTTCACACCATTCTAATACTAATTTTGATGCAATGAAGCATTTGCATTTCCAAAGGAAAATGTGCGCTGGGATTGGATGTCTCTGAGATAGCTGCCTGTAGGATATTTCTTTCTTAAAAAATGGTCTGCAATGTGACCACAATTGAAAAGCAGTATTACAGGTTATATTTGACTAGACATTGAGTTCAATTTAAATAATTAAGAAAAAAATTCCAAGTTAAAAATTTGGAGGAAGGAGCAGAGTCTTGGCTAGATCTCAGGCAGTTAGTGGTCACAGGTGATTCTATAATGCAAAAGCATGAGACGTATGGATTTATTCCATCCCTCGAAAGCCAACAAGGGATTCTCCATCTTGCTGCACTAGTTTTTGTGTCTAAGCACAGGATAGCTAACCCAAGTGTTTCTATGCCTTTTATTTCATGTTTTCAGGGTTTAAGTAAGACCTAAGTAGGGACTACATCTTACACTGATCTCCTGTGCTAAAGTGGATTTCACTCTGAAGGCCTCTTTTGGAATAAACAGATTTTAATTCCTTAAATAAAAATAGAGTTGATTCTGATTTGCTGAAAGCAGATAAAAGCATCCAAATCCATTCAGTTCTGTTTGGTTTGGGTTCTGAAGAAAGCCTTCATTCCAGTTGGGTTCATACTGCAATTTATTTCTCGAGGACTTTTTACATTAGGGACAAGAAAGGGAATGTGAAAGGGGGAGGTAACTATGTTAAATCAGAAGCAGCTCTTTTCTAAAAAGAGAGTTCCTTTTTCCATAATTAGCACAGTTTTTAAACTGCTGACAGGACTGCACTGCTGCTTATTATAACTAAAGCTGGATATGAGCAAAGTTGGGTTGAAATCTTGCCAGGAAGATTTTGAACACAGAACTATATTTTATGTTCAAATGTTATATTTTTATTTTAATTTTCTGTCCCTTTTGACTACTATTATGACATTAAAGTCAGATGGATAAAGTCATTTGAGAAGCTGGGTAAAAGTTAAATTGCCTGAGTCAGTTCAAACAACCAGAAACAAAGATACATTCTTCCTGGGTTTTAAGGATTACTGTTGATGGCTAAAATGGTCTTTTATGACACTGAGATTAAGAAATGTTATATGATAGCACTCAGATGTGATTCTCCTCATTTGACTGGAGTAGTCCTCTTTCCTACCAGCTTTTGCTATCATCAATTCATTGTTTTCAGGTTGGCTCTACGAATCTCCTCTCATTAAAGAAACATCAAATTGATCCTTCTGGGCATTTCAGTGGTATCAAGACATCGAATAATTTAATTAGTGTCACAATAGAGAAGGTTTTTCTGTAGTCTAGCTAAACATGATAAAAGAAAGGCTGTAAATGTATGGCATTGTTGTCAGCTGGGCTTGACATATGGGAGCATGGGGATGATGTGTGCTTGATTTTTGTCTGAATGCTAGTGGTAGAAGTAGCAAAAACCCCCATCTGGCAGTATTTAAAGCTTGGGTCTGCTTTTTACTCTGCGTCTTTGTATCACTTACCTGCAAGTAAGTGATTTGGTTTTTGTTCCGTAAAGGCATGTTTCTATTTAATCAAGAGTTGTTACTATCAGTGTTCAGGTGTTCAGTCAGTATTATGTACTTTTGTTCCTATTTAACTCATAAAGGGAGAATGTTTTATTGCTGTGTCATGAGCAAAATGCATGGGAGACATGGAAGACTTGACTGAATATCTGAGAAAATACTGCAGTGCTTCCCTGTAGAAATGTCCTCTTGTCTTCCTGTTGGTTCAGTGGAAGTGTATCTAGTGAGTGAAGGTATAATAGAATGTCCATTTGCAGATGGACATAAAAGAGACACTTTGTCATCCCAATGAGTTATGTGTCATGTCTGCAGAGAACTCTTAGAAGTGGAAAACCTGGGAGGTTCAAGCAAGAGGAATCCTTCCCTCAGTGCCAAGCCAGAGAAAAAGTGGGTGTTTGTGATGAAACTGAGACACTCTTAGTGACCAAAAAGTGAACACTAAGGAACAGGTTTCTCAGCTAAAATAAAAATAATATTAGGACAGCATGGGGACCATAGCATTACTTCAGTGGTCAGGATTTCAGTCCATTTGAAATTATTGGGGATTTTGTCACTCATTCATCTAGTACCGGGATTTCAACCTAAAAGTAGCTTGGCCTGGTTCCCCACGTAAAGGTTTCTTGACAGCAGGAGCTAGTAGGGAGCCATCTTCTTCATGAGTGGCCGTGAACAGTTAGTCAGAAGCTTCATAGGGGGGAACAGATGGGCAGTGTTGTGTGAGAGATTTGGGGATGTCCAAGAGAAAAAGGGCACCATGCAAGGTTGCCAACTGCCCTGCTTTTCTGCCCGGCCCAGGTCATGCTGCCAGGCCGAGGGGAATGCACCCACCTGAGCCTGAGGTTTGGCTCACAGGAGTACACCACAGCTCCCTTCCCTGTCAAGAAGATTAACCCTAGAATATATGGCCAACATTTGAAGCAGCATAGGTTCATATGTAAAATACCAAGCTGTGGCAGAGGAGGGTGTAATTTGTTTAAAATTATGGCAGGGTTTTCAGAGGTTTAGCAGGAACGCGAGCCTGTCCCAGAGCACAGCTCCCATCACTATCTGCCCCTGCAGTGGAATTATGGACTTCTGGCATTTTGGTTGCTGTTATGCTCTTGTTGACTATTACCAAAAGTGCTTCCAGGTCCCATTCCAGGTCCCAAGCTGAGAAAATAAAGTGCAGAATACTAAGTGGTTTAAGCATTTTGTGTATTTATATGTGTGTGTGTATGTATATATATATATATGTATGTATATATGTGTGTGTGTATATATATATGCATATATATGTGTGTGTATATATGCTTTTTGTTTGTTTCTAGACCTATCTTTTCAATCCATCTGTGATTTCTCATTTTGGTGTCTGTGTTTTCATTCTTTACCCCTTTGTTGCTCTTAGTAACCTCTTTTCTAACTCTTTCATTTTGCTTATACAGGAGCAATAACATTTAATTGCCAGTAGGACATTTTATTCCAGACGACAGTCATTTTCTTCCTACACATCTTCTGAGATGCTGAGGACAGATGTCACAAACAGTTATTTGCAGTGCTGAGCTTAGACAAATCCTCAGAGCTATGTCCCCTATGTGTTATGAACAGCAGTGTCTCAGTATACACTCCTAATTGTCCTTTAGTAGTAGGTCATCTGTCTAAAACTGGGAGCACTGTATTCTTAGAATAAAAGAATTTATTTCATCCACATAACACGAGGCAATTTAAAGGGAATGCTTTTCAAAATGCTTTTATTTCACTGTAACTCTTGTCAAATGAAATATAGTTTTGTACAGTTGGGCATTGCATCAACAGCAACGTGGTTCAAACAATAAGGATAATTTCTTTAATGTTTTGAGGCTGCCTATACTGAGCAGCATTCTGGGTGAAGGGTAAACATTTTAATGGGAACAATTTATTCATATAAATCCAAAATCTTTACTGCAACTGTTACTAAGCATTCCATAGAGCTATCTTTCATCTTCTCCCAGATCATAAAATAAATACCTTTTTTTCTGTATTAGTTGTTCAGTATCTCGGATATTTCAACAGGGACATCATGGAATGGAAACACTGTCAGTGTAACTTGTACTTCTTATGTCTAGCAGCTGTCAGACTAAGGAAAACCCCAAATATAACATCTTCTTTACTGTTCAGTGGGAATGCTTTTCTCAGTGACCTTTACGCAAGTGGCAGTGTTCAGGTATCACAAGATGTATTTCTGTCTTAAAGAAACTGGTTATGTGAAATGCAGTATGAAAACAGTACTATTGCAGATGCCTGTAGATTAACCTGTGCATTTTTTGAGTAAAATATCTTCTCCTATAGGCATTCAGAAGCAGTAACAACCATAAATGGAAGCAGGCTGGAAAAATGGGATTAGAGGATATCATGCAGCATGGCAGGCTATCAAGCTTTGCTAGGTCTGCTTCTAGCACCCTATGACATGTCAAGTCTATGTACAGGTGTTGTGGGAGGTTGTTTTTGTCTCTTACAATAGTTAACAGTCTTACAGTCTTACGGGTAAAGTTTAGTTTTCCTTGGTATTTATACACATAGTCTGTGATGCTTTGCTCATTGTTGGTATTTTAGTAATGAATATTACTTTACTAGAGCTAATGAGTTAGGAATGAGTGGCCTATTATAAATATTCAAAAGCAAATTTTAATGCTACTGTGAGATAAAAAATTGAATTATTGGTTTTGTGTAGGTGGGGTTTGGAAATGTCAAAGTGCATTCTGATCTTTGCAATGGAAACATCATATGTCACTGTAAAGACAACAGAATGTTCCCTGTAATGCTTTTTGTAGTCGAGCTTGTCAGAGAACAAAACACTCTTGTCTGCAAGCCAGACTTCCAGAAGGAGGACAGTTTCCACGATGTGATCAAATGTGTAGGCAAACCTTAATTTTCTGCTCCTAGGATAAGACACTGTGTTTTCTTGCTAGGAATCGGAGAATCACTGAATAGTTAGGGTTGGAAGGGACCTCTGGACATCATCTACTCCAAAACCCCTGCCAAGGCAAGGTCACCTAAAGTAGGTTACGCAGGCATGTGAGCTGGTGGTTTTGGAAAGGAGCATATGCACTGCACTAGTACGGCTCACTGGCAGCATTGCCATGGTCAACCTTTACAGTGGTTGTTTTGCTGCTTCCCTCCAGATTCCAAATTACTTAATCTCACCAGCTGCCTCCTCTGCCCATGCATAAGTATGTCGCTGGTGCATGTGGCTCTGTGTGCCACATCGCAGGAGGTGCCGTACCATAGCCAGACATGCCTTGTCCAAAAGCAGCAGTTCAAACTAATTCACTCACTGCCTAACAATCTTGGAAAGTGCAGCTTAATGGGATTTTGGAGTGATTTGAAGCAAGATGTTGAGGTCTCATTTCAGTGCACTAGAGCTGAACCAGACAAAACCAGCAATATTTTCTTTTCATTTCATTGTGGCATACTTTTGTAAATCATCAAAGCTGCACAGTTCCGAGTTGAAATTTTGGGGAACATACCTTCTGGAAGGCATTTGTATAGACTGCTTCCAACTGGAAATTTTTTTTGCATGTCCCTAAATTCTGCATCTCAATAGGAAAATAGTGAAAAAAGAAGTATATTTGTAAAGAAAGAAGTATATTTGGAAGTATATATTCATGCAGGCTAAACTCCTGCATGAATTCTAAAATAGAAACCTTCATTATATTTTAATCTTATCATGTTTCAATTTGTCGTCCTAGAAGAACAGAAAGTTAAACTGATAAAGAGAATAAATTTGGATGTTGTTCAGTATTCCATTAGTAGTCTCTGATTAGGAGAAAATTAGAGAGCAATACAGGAAATATAAATTATTCCAAGAGCGGCTGAAAATTGTGAACATACTCGTGGAAAATCAGAGACATAACTATAGTGCTTCATATTGAAGAGAATCCATTATTTACTGTTCTTTTGTCAGAGTTGGTGTACTGCAAGCAAGACAGATATTCACATGCTCGGAGACAGGACACATATATTTTATAGAGTCTAAGAAATATTTGTGACAGCATGAATTCATGCGCTCTTATTCCTAAAATGGGATTTAAGTGAGACATAAGAAGTACACAAGTCTTGTACCAGCTCTCTGCACAGGGGTGAGTTTAATTTAGAATGAATAAGAGTATTTTACTTGTTTTGTTTATTTTTTGCAGTCCCTCTGCCCACTTCCTAACACTGTGTTTTTCAAGTGGTGTTTTTGGACAGTAATGTACCAGCTTTAAGTCAAATACCAAGGGCAGTTTTATATGAAAGTTAATATATTGCTTTAATTTAAATCAACATCTTGCTTTTACGGCTTACTCAAATGTTAAGAAATACCCCATTAATTTTTAAATGCTATAGTTTTGAACAAATGCTTAACATTTATGAACAAAAAAAATGAAAAAAGAAATATTTGGTAATTGGAACAGAACTGTATTTTTTTCCCATCAGTTGTGTAGCTTGTGGTGCAGAACATTATAACTACTGGCATTATTTGTTCTATGAGAGCATTTTGTGTGATATCCTATTCAGTGCAACCCGTGGCTGCAGATTTTGCCAGTTTCACCATTAACCTTTTTTGTGAACTGTGATTTCTGCATGCTGAACTGTCAATTCAGCCATTTAAATATTTTAAGTATCAGATTTCTAAATGTTAATGGGAGTAATCTGGTTTCTTTTTAATACAACAACTGCTTTAAATGGTGTTAATACGGCTAAATTTTCTTTTAATGTTGATTTTCTTAATGCTTTCTTACTAATTTAGAGCCTGTGTGAAATATCTGGGTTGTTTGAAGGTAATTTACCTTTCATCAACAATTTTTTTAGGTGTAATGTTACATGAAGTAGCTTGCACGAAGGACCTAGGAGGCAAGCCTGGACTTTTGTGTTTGAAAGAATTCATTCATTGTTATTATCAAAAGAAATATAATGGCCTTCAGTAATACAAACGTATCACAACATACTTCTTTTTGCATATTTTTGGGTTTGGATGTTTCTTGTGTTCAGCTCAACAATTACTGGTTTTAATTATTTATCTTTTTGTGTGTTTGTAAATATATGTGTGAATGTGTGCGTTTGTAATTTCTGTTTCCTTCAAAATATAACTTATTGGTAGATGCACTTTTGTAAAGATAGATGTAACATAAAATTTTATTTTCTCCAAAGGTAACTAGCATGGGAATTATCTCCAATATAAAAGTAGATGCAAAGACCACAAAACTTTGGAATGTTTTCATTTTGTGTCAGACATTTTTTCATATTCACTCATATTAATTCTTTGGTAGATTCTTAAAACCAGATTCAGACTTTGTTTCAATATATGCAATTCACACAGATTTCAGGGGGAAAAAATTATGGCTACATTAAAGCAATCTTATTCTGTACATATCCAAGCAATCTTACTGTTGAACTCTGAAGATGAGGCCTAATTTTACGAGTGAACTCTCATACACGAGGTGTATGTACGCATCTGCTTTTTTTTTTCCCAAATATCAAAAAGCATCTTGACTTTATGGATGTTAGAAATCTTACTGTAAACATTTATCTAAGAAATGGTAACCTTTGCCTCAAGATTTTTCAAAGCAAGTTATTTTCATCCTACAAGGATGCCGTGTGTTAAAAAAAAAAGCGCATACAGCTGTTTGGGGGACTGTATTGAGGAAGACATTTTGTGGCGCTAGGAAACTTGGTTTTGGGGCTACTTTCAATTCACCTCAGTGCAAGAAGTAATGTAAGTATTTTGCTTTCCTACTGTACTTTACAAACAATACATAAAATATCTGCATGTGAGTATGAAATACACACTTGTCCTCAGGTGCCTTCATGGAGATTGAAATGGCCCTGAAAAAGCCATGAACTTTGGGCATTAAATTATCATGTGTAGCTTATAAATAAGAAGGTACAGCTATAGTCTCTAAATGAATGCTTTCAGCAATTCTTTTTGCTTTTGAAGGAGAGTATGCATTGCATCGTATGGTAACTTTGCAGCTGATACAATGTCTATGATGAAAGAGATGCAATCCCTTACACTTTAAATTTGGGTCTCTTCTTAAACCATGTTGCTTGAAAGCTCTTTCTGTTGTCAGTATGTTTTTCCGGTTTAAGTAATGGTGAATTTAGTGGTCCAGCCAGATTAATATTTAAGCAGGCATTATTTGGTCAGTGATAGCAGTCTGTTTGCCAAGGTTTATGGACAAGTTATAAAGCTTTCAATTTAGGAATTTAGAACAAAAGCACTGGTAAGTCCTTAACTGTAATGGCCTCTGTGTCATTAGGCAGTTGAATCATGGTTGGAGCTTAGAGACCTGTTTTACAAATCAGGGTAATTACTCATCAGTGACCCTTTGATAATCTGTTCTTCCTTGTTTTCACACGGCTCTATTTTCCTTTAGTGATCTTACATCAAAGTCAGCGTTGGGAATAAACTTCTCATATAAGTACAAGCTAAAGTAAAGGTGAGTGATATGTGTGTTACCCCTCAGAGCAGAATAACATTTTGTTGCTGAAAATCTAGATTTCATACTAGGTCAAAGTTGGAGCTGGATATAATTCCTTTCCTGTCTACCTCCAATTGTATAATTACATAAAGTCATGAGCATTCACAGAGTGTAATTGTTTCTCTTTCCTCCTCCCACTACCCCCATCTCCTGCATCTTAAAAAAACCTGTAAATTATCTCTCATCAAACTGCAAAAGCACAACTGTTTCCTCCTTTCAGAAAACATACAGTCAAACCTGCCAGATTTGATGGGATTACCAGGAAACAAACCATCACAGTGGTCAATGTTTACTCAGCTAGTAACCCACTTAGTACCATAAACATAATGCTTTTCAGCCCCCAGTATTTCACAGGAAAACCCCAAAGATCTAGGCCAATAGCCTAAATCAGTTTTTCTAGTAAACTTCATAGAATGTAAGGGAATGTTTTCTTCTTCCTCACTGAGGAAAACCCATGATGACAGGTGTGAATCCATAGCGGTACTCCTGGTGTCTGTCACCTCTTCCTTCAACTGCACAGGGTAACCTCTTGTGACTCAGGCTCCTTTGGAGGTGATAGGTTTGTACTTTGCTGCTAGGAATCAACCTTACAGCATTAATGGGGGGAGCAAGGCAAACTCATCAGATGGGAACCAAGTCCTTCCCTGTACAGCCACAGAATCACAGTGATTACACATCATATTTTTCACACCTTTTAATATGTATCTGACTTGGGTCCAAGTAGAGCATTTGAAACAGTACTGTTAATACACAGTATTTCATGATGTTGCTGGGTTAATGGGCCTTTGTGCATTGGTGTCTCAATCTGCACTAAGAGTACTTGGCTCTTCAAATGTTGGGAGAGGGAGAGGATGTCACTGAGAAGCCTTCATTACTCCAGCAGTATGCATCTACCCTCAACTCACCTGGGGACAGATTTCAAACTGCTCAAAGCATACAGAAACTGGAGCCAGACAAATCAAAGCAGTCCAGTATCAGCCTGGGTTTCTTTTTAACACATTTTCATTTGTTGCAGCTTCCTTTTTTTTTTATTTTTGCTTCCACTATAACTGACATCTGCTTTTTAGATTTTTTTTTCCATGAGATCTCATCAAGTTGTTGAATGCTCAACACTTGCTTCTTTTTAGCCTTCTGAATTCAACATTTGTTTTTGTCAGAGGGAAAATGGTGCTTTCAATCACAGATATTTCAGCTTCCATTGATGAGAGTTTATGGTTTACAGTTTACAGGGAGATGTACTATCTTTTATTATAGCAGCTGATACAGCTGAAGGAAGAGGCAAGTTTTTGAGCACACAGCCCTAGCCAAGGACAAGCTTATGATAAAAACTTTTACTTGCTGCTTGATCCATATTAAATAAAATGTGGATGAGTAAAAGCTAGGAAAATCCCTTAGCAACAACAGCTGCTCAGTGCTTTGCAGTAGTTCAATACAGAAATGTTATTCAGCCCAAACTCCCCACTTCTAACAGATGACATGAGAAGTGGTAATCTTGCTGTGTTCACTGGGAAAGCAATTCCCTTCCACTTTCTTCTACACTAAAGTGTCCCACTAAACCTCTACTTACAAACATTAAAATGTTTTAATGATATGTGATTTAATTCAGATATTTGGAGAAAGTATGTATATAAAGATGTGCAAACTCCATGTTTATGGTGGCCATCTTTGAGATTTAGGGAAACTAGCCTCCTCAGGCAAGTATCTGCCATGCATGAGCAGATTGGTCTTGTCATCAGTTAATAAAACTACAACTGAGTCGTGGGATGGAAGTCAGCCCTGTGGCAGCTCTAGCCACGCTAGAAACACCTCAAAATCTCTTTAAAGCAGAAATAGCCCTTCCCTGAATCAATCCATTTCTCTGTGTTCAAAGCTGGAGATGGATATTATTCCTTTCCTATCTACCTCCAAGACAGTGAGTAACCAACTCCAGGTATTTTCCCAATGTTCCTAGGGCTAAGAACAGAAAATACAGAGGGGAGAAACTCCTGTCTTTATTTTCATTCTATGCTACTTTGGGAAAATAATTCGAGAGCTGGGGGCTACCTGTGTTACATCAACTGCCTTTTACTCTTACTATTAGAAAACAGAGGCTGTATTTGAGGTCTGCACTGTCAAGGCCATTTCTGCCTGAGAATTTGCTGCATACATACCTAGCTCTCAATCTCTCTCCTTTAAGTTTATTTGCTGATTGGCTTTATAGTTGGTTTCTTTTTAAAACTGAGGTTACCTGTCACATTAGATGATGGGAATACTTTGTGATATCTGGATTTCTGAGTCTCCAATAATTGTAGCTGAAATATGGTCTGTCTTGTAGGGAAAAATTCAGTGTTACCTTAAAATTTTTGGTGATAGAGAGATCACCACAACTGTTGACTGTTACACATGTATTGGACAATTGTTCTGACAAGTAATATTTATGTATTTTCTAGTTTTAATTTGGGGGCCCCAGCTTTCAGCCCTCCTACACATTCTTTCTATTTTGTAGTCAGCTGTCTACAGAAGAGCTTGTGTGGTATTTGCAGTAACCCACTTATCTGAGTTATGCTGTGTTAAGTCTGGCCTCAGGAAAACGATTTTCCTCCTCTGTATGGATTAATTTGATTACAGCATTCATATAATAGGTTGAGACCCCTCTTCCTTTTTTCATGTTAAAACCCCAAAATAAATCAATTTACTCAAAGTATTTATTACTTTAGGAGTGATAAAAATCATGACATCAGGAAAAGAAGAAGTAGTTTGCTTAAGTTAATTATATGTTGGAAATAACACAGTGATCTAGAGTTTAACACTGGGGAAAACTGGCCTATTTTTGAGATCTGGTTTGCTTTGATCTCTTATTTCCTGGGGATTTTCCACAACTCCTATGTCATAAAAGCTGCTTTGCCTGTTTGACCTTAGTAGAAGTCATATAGCAGGCTGTTTCCTTGTGTTCGCATAGCCTGAAGTTTCTCTTCTTTTCCTACACTTTCTGTTATGTAATCCTTAACTACTTTTATTCCTAAATAAAATTTTTCCAAGTATCCATTCTATCTCCTTCAAAGGAATAAGAGCTGCCGTGTCTTCATTCTTCTTCGGTAGAATGGCAATGTGAGCTCTATGCACTGCCAGTGGACTAAGGTTTTGGCGAGAAGGTGATATTAGGTGAAATTCTGGCCTTCTTAAATCTAGCTGGAACATATGCAAGAACCAAATCCATGGCATTTGTGTTGGACTAAGTCCTCAAATTTTAAACAATATATCTCAGACTATGCTATTTCAGACAGCTAATTGCTTTGCTTCTCTGAATCTTGCTAAAGATAATGTGTATGCCCTTTTTATCTTTTATGATGGCATACAATGATTCTGTTGTCTTGTCATGACTTTTCTATTATTTCTTCCTCTGTATATTTTAACAGCTTCTAGTATTTGCTCCATGTCCAAATAAGAAGAAAAGAGATTCTCACAGCTTCTTTTTCCCTTCCTGTGTAAATAACACAAATACAGAAGATAAAAATCTCAATAATCCAGAAGCAGGTGACCCCACATTACTCTAGTGTTAATCATCATTCTGAACGTATACCACTGTTAGCAACACACTTGACACATATTAAAAAAAAAAAAAAGAAAAAAAAGAGAGAGAGAGAGATATTTGGACATGCATATGCTTTTGGAAAAACACAGACATCGTGGATGAGATAATCAAGGAGGTAATTTTGTATTCTGTTAGAAACCCTTGAAATGAAATGCAGCAGTTTTTACCCCGATGCTACCATGTTTATAGACACAAAACATTCCTTTGGAAAAATGTGCTAGGGTAGTCCAAAAGCGTGTCTCCTGTGAGTGACTTCTGTGCACATGCTTTATCAAAGCTTTAAGGAACCAAGTTATTCCTTTGCTCAGGTAGCTCAGTGCTATGTCGATATGATGGCTGTGTGGGAATGTAAAGTTTAAAGAAGGGATGAAATTTCTTTTTCCCTCCTTTTTCATGCCTGAGTTTTTGCTTTCCAGAGACTCTGTTACATTCTTTTGCTTATGAAATAAACTAAATCCAAATCAAACACAGTTTCTTTGCTCCAAGTTTTTTCTTTTATTTTCTTTCCTTTTTTTTTCTTTTTCTTCCCCCCTTTTTGGACTGTGTTGCCCAAATTGGGTTGAAATGTTCAGTCCCATTTTATAGCAAACCCACAGTTTTGTAGCTTTTTCCATGGTGAATTACAGATCAGTTTTGCTTTCAAGGATGACAGACATGGACTTGGTTAGATTGTTGTATCTGTCTTAACTTGGGTTCATTATATTCCACTCTAGGAGAAAAAATGACTTGCCAAATATTTTTATTGGCTTGTCACCTTTACTGTTATAAAAACATTAAATTGTGAATCTATTAAAACCAGATTTTAAAATGCCTGAAAATCTTAAGTATGTCTTGCAGCTATGTATATCGAGTCATTTTAGTGAATGTATGATTTTTCATTAAGTTTTTGTAATTTTCAAAATCAGCCTGCCTGATTTAAGAGTTCCTTAGATAAAACAAATGCTGTCTTTCGCTGTTTCATGAGGGAATGGATAATCTATCTGAAATCTGTGAAAAGTTTCAGCTAAATTTTCTCTCTGAAGTGTCAGGGGAAGACATGGTAGGAAGAACTGCGCTTTCAGCAACATGATCAGCAGTGCCACATGGAAGGGAGCGCAATATGTCTGGCAGAAATGTTCCAGGAGACACTAGCTCAGAATTTCAGAATGAAAAAAAGATTTTAGGGACTAACAAAATCTGATCCATTTGAACTGAAATAAAAGGAGAATGAAAAGCAAAATTACATGGCATCTTTGTATTTTGGGTGGCATATGGGCCTGGATACTTCCTGAAGTTGTGGTGGACTTGTCCCCATTTATATTAATTTGCCAAAACATTAGAGACTCATACAGTTTATTAAAACTG
Source organism: Lepidothrix coronata (assembly GCF_001604755.1). Lineage (NCBI taxonomy): Eukaryota > Metazoa > Chordata > Aves > Passeriformes > Pipridae > Lepidothrix > Lepidothrix coronata. Next base: position 1,322,836 of record NW_016690189.1, read on the forward strand.
AGGCTTTGTATAATAGATGTGAATTTTGATTTGCAATTGTCTCCTGAGGAGCAATTTGTGATGAAGGTTATGATTAAATGGAATATCCTTGTGTAATAGCAGAGGTGTTAGTAGTGATTTTTCCTTCCTTCCTGCTGCAGGGCTTTGCTACATGTATTTGCTATATTTTTTGCATGGGCAAAATCAAGATTAAATTACCCAAGAATTAAATAAGAGGAAAACCAAAACTGAGTAAATGTTAGAGAATTTTTTTTGGAAGTCAGAAATAAAACCAATTAACATACATCTACATTCATATTTCCAATCCCTTGCTGAAATATAGATTAAAGAAACACAAGCAGATTCTTGCCTGTAAGCCAAGTTCACTTAATTTGGTATTGATGGGAACCCAGGCACAACCAAAAGATCAGTAGACCTGACTGCCATAAACCAATGGTTCCATCTGTCCTCAGGTTTGCCAAGAGCTGCAGCATACGAGGACCAGCCCTGCCTTGTGAAAACAGTGATAGATCTATTTGAGCTACAAAGGCATGCAAATATTTGACAGTATTAAGGTGCCGGGGCTACAGATAAAGCAATTGTATTTGTTTAGTTAATTTTGAAAGTATTAAGCAAGGCTCTGAGCTGTGAAGGATTTTTAAATAATCAGCAATTTACATGCACAGTTTTTGGTAACCATGGAACTTTACTTATTTATTGAAGAGATACTACATCACTATATAAAACTAATGTAATTGAATCTCAAAATAGTAGTCTCATCAAATTATTTTTTTCTTTGACATGATCTGATAGGAGGAATTCTGAAGGATTTTTAAGTTCCCTCAAAAAGATTTAGTTGCACAGTTTCTACTAATTATTTTATTTTGCTAAAATTTCCAATTAAATTGTAAAAGAGTTAAATGTACAAATAATTTTTTACAGAATCAAGGACTTTTTTTTTTAATGTATGCATTTTTAAAAGTGTTATTTGTTTTTGGACCATCTTTTGCTTTATTTTATTAAAAAAATTGTTTGCTTTCCCTGTATATTGGTTAATTATCTGTTGAAGGAAAGACCATAGTAACATTGTATGAAAAGGAAGGTAGTTAATGATAATGAATTTTTTTTCTCCATTCTGGTCTGAAATCCTATGGAAAAATTGCAGTGTGAGGTGTGATAAAATCAGTACCCAAGGATTTAGACTTTTAAAAAACATGATCAGTGACAGAATAAAATTTTACTAAATTTATTGAGGTGTTGCCCACATGAAAGATTTTAAGGCAGCTTCCCAAGTTGCAGGAGCAACCACCTTAATACTTCCTGATGCTAAAGGCCACTCCCATACACATCCTCCCTTATCACCCAAACCTCTTAGAGCCAAAATACATGCTGTTACCAAAACACCATGATCCAGGAAAAGCTTTCCAAATTCTTTGAAGGTAAGGGACTGGAAAAGGTTGCTTAACAAATCTATATAATCCCCTACGTGGGCAATGATGAAGAAATGCTCAGGCAGTGAACAGGTGTGTGTGGCCCATATAGTTAATCCCCCTCTGTGCATGGGGTCACAGATTATTCTGAGTTGGAAGGGACCCACAGGGATCAAGTCCAACTGTTAATTGAATGGCCCCTATGGGGATTGAACCTGCAACTTTGGTGTCATTAGCACCAGGTTCTAGCCAACTGAGCTAACCATGACTGGATACCCTCTGGAGAGCACTTAGGCACATTTCTAGGATTTTGTGAAGGTAAACAGAGTAGTATATAATTGGAATTTATATTCCTTATATTATTACTTTCAGAAGGGCTGAAACAGTACTTGGGTTAAGTGGGAAATTTCCCTAAGGCCCTGAGAATAAACCCAGTTTGACATGTATATCAATAAACATTTCAGTCAAGGCTATACACAGCCCTGTGGTCCTTAAACACATGCTGTCACAGGAAGTAGAACTGCCCTTCTAGTTAGAGAAGGTAATTTCAATCTATTTTTTTTTAGACAAAAATGCATATAACTTATAAGCAGGTTTTGCCACCAGTCATGTCAGGCCAGATAAGGTCATATGATTTCCAGTCATAACATAACAAATATTCCAGATAGCTCTCTCTTGCTTCTGAGCTGATATCCTTGCAGCTCTTGTCTCCTAAAGGCAGAAAATTTATCAAAGAGAGGAAATTAAGAGTGAGTTTGTGCCTTTGAGCCAAAATATATGTAAGCATCATCCATAAGCAATAACAATGAAGGAAAAATATGCAGTAAGAGACTTTGTAGTATCATTCTATGTTCCTGAATAGGCAATGGTTTTTAAGGAGTGTGATGTAGGTAGAAAGAATTAAATGGACAAAACACAGTCACAAGTGGTTGACTATTTTTGGTTGACTATTTTTTTATTACTTTTTTTCAGCTAAATACATGAAAGCTATTCTCCAAAAAGTTTCTGTTTTATATATATATATATATATATATATATATACACCTTTTGAAGTGTTTTAATAAAGTTTGCTTATAATCTGAAGTCCTTCAGACATGTAAATTATAAAAAATGTTGATATCATTCTGCTGTAATATTCTGGAGCTGAAGTACCCTAAGAAATCCTAAAGGTTTGGCAGATTGTTTAAATGCAAAGAGCTGTTGTTGCTAAGTTTGCCCAAGTACAGATATTCCATTTGCTACCTTATTAATTCTTGAAATTCTGAGAAAGAATCTTGGTTGTTCATACCTTGTTACAATGTGGCAGGCAGTAATAGGTCAAAAGACATTAAGTGCTGGATTGGAAGCACTTTGGGAACAATTTTCCTTATGAATGAAGAAAAGAGCTGGAGACAATTACCTGATATTCAATTCTTATATGGGTATCTTGTGTTTTACATAAAATTGTTAATCATCAGTGAATGTTGGAATGTTTGCGAGGCCATGACTTTGAACTGCATCGGGACCAATTATTTACTTGCCAAGAACTGTGTTCAAATTTGTGGGTATGTACAAAAGTTGTTGAGACTTGAGAGTGATTTTACGCTCCCTGAGATTTTTTTTCCTCCACAGGAAATTTGCAATGGTGCAATTCTCTTATCCCACTACAGTTTTAGCTAATGGTATTCACTACTTGAATGATCCCATATGTATGGTGAAGAATAAAATAATAACATTGTCTTTTTGTTGCTGTTTGTGCTTAAGTGAAACAGGTCTTGTTGTGCTACCTGATGCATAACTGTAGTTCTCAGGTTATCACAGAGGTGCAACAAAACCAGAGCTGTGTTTGGTGCTAGTCTTTAATGTGTGTATTGTGTTCTGATTCTTAGTTTCATAATGAGGATACGTGGAAGTGTGCAGAGGTATTGTATGCTAAGAACTGTCCAGAAAGCTTGGGGACCATCAATTTAGAGATGTACAATATGAGCTTGCAGTCCAAGTGGATCTCCTATATGTGTCAAATGAGACCATTTAGTCCCATCTCAACTGGCTTGGGATCAAACATAATCTCAGTCTATACATATGGGACCACTGCACAGTCCCAGTCTTAGAACACATCTTAATGACTGGTTGTATAGGAAACTGTAACACAAAACAACACATCTTAATGACTGGTTGTATAGGAAACTGTAACAAAAAAACTCGTGTTATTGAGTTTGAGATTGATTTTAGATTGACTCAGAATATACTGATGATTTTTATTTTATTTTTATCTTTATTTTTGTCAATGCAAACAAATGCAAATGATGGAGGAAAAACCACAAATTAAAAAACCAAACAAACATAGTTTAATCTTTTATGAGTCCACAGTCCCAGGAGTACAAAATATAATACTATTAAGTTCTCCAAACTGTGACATTGGGACTTTTTTCAGAGAGAATGCAGGGCTTGGGGTGTTTGTCCTTGTTCTGACTCATCCAAACTTAATTCTATCTCCTATAAGGCATGATCTGAAGTTATATTTTCCACTCATCACAAAAAATTGTTGGCTATTCTGAAGTTAGATTAGGCAAATGATCCTACCCTTAGCAAAGAAAAAAAAAGTCCTTGGGAAAAATGCTTGGATTTGTTTAAAAATGGATCTGTACAATTAATAAACACAACTGGCACTGCCAAGGAGCAGAGGGTTGTGACGTGGAACTGAGAGTGATGCTGGGGGCAGGAGGACAATGGTGTGAGTAGGCTAACTCAGCAATTCAGTGAGTATGCCTCATTTTTTGTAACTTTTGTACTTGGGACTGTAACCTTGTCATACCAATCCAGTCATACCTACGGGAGACTCACAGTATGATCAGTGGAAGAAAATAGGCAGAAGGTTGATTAGTCTCATCCTGAAACAGCCTCTAGTTTCTGTCTGAACTTGATTACCGCTGGGGCTCAGACTTAGATCTGTGAAGATGCGTGAGATAAATCTCTACATGTGTGTATCCCAGGACAGTCAAAACCTCTTCTGTCCCTTTAATCCTCTTACTTCCTGGTGTGATTCCTTTCTTTCAGTATAGACCTAGTTTCAACTAGGACTTCTGCTGCTCTTCTCAAAGGCTCCCTTTCCACATTCAGTTGTCTCCTCTGTCCTACTGTCTACCTACCTAAAATTAAATAGCTATTCCATGGGTTAACTTTGGTAAAACAGTTGAAGAAGTAGGCTTCAAATTGCAGCCTTAATGGCTTTTCAATGTTTTTTTTTCCACTAAGATGTCAAGCATCTTTTGCAGGAAGGGCAGCTGTCTGGGAAGTAATTTGATAGGTTTGGGCAAGTTTAGACATGTGTTCTAACATAATACACAATGTAGCTCATAATTTCATAGAGACATGTTCCTCTCTGTAACAGATACAACAGACAGATGGGGGAGCACAAGTTTCAAGAGAGACAATTATGATTCATTTGCGAAACAGGCGTGTTGCACAACAGCTGCTTGCCAATAACAGCTATTCTTCTTTTGCTCTACAGCTGTGCAAATCTATTTTAAAAAAAATTAAATTATTTTAGAGGGACAAAAATATTTTATTTGATCTAGTATGTTTTAAGTGCTTTTTTTACAGCTTGAAATAAAACATCTGGAATATTTTGAAATGAAACACTTTCAAAAGTAAGAGTTAAATATTTGGAAGAAATGTGGCAAAGATATGTTTTTCAGTACCTTTTTGGATGTAATTAATCACTGAAATTTATCACTACTTGATTTAAAATGTAATTTAAACAGGTCAGTTTGAAAGAAGAATTTTGAAAGAGAACACAGTAGTAGGACAAGAAGTAGGACTATTTTTAAAGTAAAGAAGGAATAATTTGCTCCTAATAACTTTCAGACTGAAATATAGATTTTAAATATATATATATATAAAATATATTTTATCTAGTTTTGTTGTAACATTTCTGTTGTTGCATCTGTCTCCTCATATTTTTACAAATTCTCTTTGTCAAGTCCCACTCCAGATTTAAATCTATGATGGTGGTATGGCTTCAAAGTTGGAGTAATTATCTAAATTGATTTCTTAATGAAATCACCATTGCATGAAATGTAACAGCCTGTGCTGTTATTTACTAAACCAGTTGTTTACTAAGTGCTCAATATGTATTGTATTGCCCAGTGGATAACAACCAAACATATATTCTACTGTTGTACTTGTAAGTGGAAAGTTTATTCCTTCTATGACAACTTCCCCACTTTCTTAGAGAACCAACTATATACATCAGAGTTGTAGCTTTTAATTGTTTCAGAAGCTTCCTGGAAATGTGGGGTGATTTAATATTTCATGTGGTTCTCTTTGCTGTTTTTATGCTTCAAAGAATGCTGAACAAATTAGCAAAAACCTCAGAGCCGGCTACTGTCTTATATCTGCACAACTCCCACCAGCTTCAACCTGCAAGCTCTGCTCAATGGCTTGAAATGGATATGACTTTATAGTCTGCATCTGATATTGAACTCCCGATGGCAATGAGAAATGAGTAAGTGCTAGAGGATCAAACCCTTAGGAAGTACATTACCCTAGCGTATAACTGAAGGCTATTTGTATGCCTTAGCTTATTTCACTACAATTTAACTCATGTATTTTAATCTATACCTCATCGTCTTTGACTTAATGTGAGAAAGAAAACTAAAAATAACTCATTCACAGCAATTTATGTATGCATCTAACAAACTCTATAGACACAGATTGTTTCAAAACGGGTTGAGCTGCAAGCAGAAAAAGTGTCTGGTGACTCTCAGTTCTCCTCTTTAAGAGCTGCTTATTAAAATAACTTGGATTTAGTATAGAATATTTAAAGAAAAAAAAAGATGGCAAGTAAGGAATTTTTTAAAAAGGAAAAGAAAACCAAGTATTAATTTCAATCTGGACCCATAATAGTTATAGAATATATAATTAAGGGCTCTAGAAGGATTAGAAGGCAGCTTAAGTCATAGGATTTTTAACTGAAATGCAACCATAGACTGTGCGTAATAATCTGAATTTTTTCCTATATTGATCAGCTGAAGGACAGCAGAATGGGTAACAATGGAATTATTGTAGAACCCAGGTCATGACTTATAAATGCCCCTTTCTGTAAGCATAAGGATACAGCAGTGCTATTTTTGTGTTCATCATCATCATCATGGCTAGGCTTCGCAAATGAAGATTTGGGAAGGGCTTTACCCACGTCTGTTGCAAGTGCGTTGGTGGCTAAAAAGGCCAATACAGATAGACATGTCCAGTTGCAGAAGGCACAGCAGAAAGACTCCTTAGATGGTATATTCTGCAAGGCACGATTCTTTCTGCGTTGTCTTTTCTCCTCATGAGTGATCCCATGTACTTTCTCAAAAGCATCAGCAGCGTTATAGATGGTGTGTCTCCAGGTCTCCCGACTGGAGGCCAGAGTAGACCAGTTATGTTGATCAATATGGCCAAGGCTGAGATGTTGTTTCAGGGAGTCCTTGTATCTTCTCTTTGGGGCTCCTGTCTTGCGACAGCCGGGGGCAAATTCACCAATTTTTGTGTTCAATACACTGGTATATGAATAAAATGAACATGAGAATAATGAATGGCCAGGCTTTCATAACATTTTTTACATAGATGGATGGATGGATGAAAGGATAGATGGGTAATGCCATCTTGCTTTTCCTACAAGTAGATACTTCTTCTGAGTATCTACTGTGTTCCATGTGAATACTACTGGTTGTAAGATCATAATCACTCCCAATATTTTTCTTAGCAGCACAGTTGTGCTGACTTGCCAGTTTCACAGTTCACATCTCTTCTAACAGACTGGCATATCAGGCAATGTTGAGGTATCACCAACAAAATCTGGATGGTATCTCTCACCCAGAATATCCCTAAGGGAGGACAGGCTCTTTTTTGTTCTCTGTAAAGCTCTTGAGGTCCCGGTCTGTGGGTATGATTCTTATCTAGAAGCAAATAAAAAAAGAGGACTGAGGGTTGCTACTGTTTTCCATTGCTTTTGTAGCACTGTCTCATCTGTATAAAATTAATAGCTATAAGAAGGTTTTCTAATAGACTTCAAAAAGACTCTGGGAGCCCTGCCTCTAGGGTCAAAACTCTGGGGCATGGGACTTGGATTTTGGAAGGCATTTGGGAACAACATTTTGCTCTTATATCATGGCAAAAAACCAATGGCTTCTCTCAGTGACATTCAGAAAAGGAGAAACCAGTATGTTTATATGGGTTCAAAATAATTTAAAAAGCATCTGAGGCTTTCAGATTCTAAATCCTTTTCCGACTTCTCATACTAGCACTATCAATATAACATTCACAGATTTATTTCTGGGCAAAAAGTCTCAGCTTTTACATAACCCGCTGACATTGAAATTTGTTTTTTTTTTCCAATCACAGTTGAGTTTTGACTTCAACTTGGCTGCCAGTAGAATAAGAGAATTTGAATAAATAAATTTTTAAAACCATCCTTGATAAGTTTTTTAATCAGTTTATAAGAGCTTCTGCTTAAGCCAAATTTGTTCCAGAGTTCATAGAAGTGATGCTGAATAGTTTAACCTGCCAATTAAGCAAATCTCATAATAGTCCTAAAGTTTCTACCATCCCTACTAATTTCTACATTTTCTTTGAACTCATTTACATAGATGAATAATATAATCCCAGCCCCAGAGTCCTTGAGTGAGAACTATTTAACACATGTGGCAACCGAAGTCCATGGAAAGATTTCTGACTGTGGAAAGATTTTTGTGGAAATTGGGCTTGGTTCTTCGGTTGCCTGAGACCACTGCAATTAGGGATGGATTTTTCCTCTCCCTTTTATTGAATTCAGTGAGAATTGTTTACTCAGAGACCTTTAAAATAAAGAACTTTAAAATTCTAGCCTTTCAACAGCCTAGCTTGAAGCCTTGTTTGAGGAATAGTTGTTCCTTGTTGTTTTGCTTTCATTTTTACTATGTAAATCCAGATATAGTTAGTGAGATCTTTAGGTGGCCTAAGCTGAAGTTTAAAATGAGTGGATATTAACACCCAGCTGCGGGCATGATCCAAAAGTTATGGTGCTAAGGTTTGACTCACTTTAACTCTCTTTCCTGTTGGGAAATTCTCCTGTTGAATGTTTTTATTTTTTTTAAATTAAAACCAACTCTCTTTCATCAAAGAGGGGAAAAGTGTGGGATTCTTGAAATCACAGATCAAAGAAAAGCAATTCTCTAGTCACAGTTGGACAATGTCAAAATTTCTGAGCTCCAGGTACTTTGGTGTTATGTGAACAAATGTGGGGGGTTGAAGCCACTAACACATACAAGAATAACTCTGTAGCCCTGCTGGCTTCTCCAGAGAGCAAACAAAGGGGGACTTTATCAGCAAAACCATTTTGAAAAAACCTACTGGGATAAATTTTTGAACAGAGGTTATAGGAAAGATTCATATTTTTTTAAACCTAGCAAATTGTTTGCATATTAGATAAACAACAAATTCTTTCCTGCTTTGGGAAGACTCACTGGAATTAATTAAAATGATACCAGGGATGAAGTTTACCCAACACATAGAAAGTACACTTTATTGAAATAATTTTATTTTTAATGAGTTCGGTGATTACAAAAATAGTTGTGTAAGAGTTTTAAAGATACAGATTTAGTGAACTTTTGGAACTGCCTAATCGAATAATAGTAGTAGTCTAGAAGTTAATAAAATAATAACAGTTCTGCAGAGGTGAAAAAAAGATGGACAGTCGTGCATGCTGCCTGTGTCAGCACAGACAAATGCTTCTGTATTGTTCCTAAAGGTTTTCTCTGAGAAAAAAAAAGCTTCTCTTGGTGTCTACATTCTCAGTAGTTACAATTTTCCTTGATTTGGAAGTAAAATATTTCCCAATATTATTTGTGTTTAAAATTCCAAATATCTGTTGTGTCAATTTGTAGAATAGCCTGAAGGAAAAAAAGAGTATTAGGATAAAGAACTGGAATGTTTCACAAGTGTGTGGAGGATAGAAATCTAAAATTGTGTAATATTTATGAGCAACCCAGAGCCTACATTCTTCTCTCAGTTACTCTGGCTTAAATCTAGAATTACTCATTGGAAGTTCAAAATTTTTGCTGCAGATTTACACCCATATAATGAAGAACAGAGTTCATCTATGTAAGGGTGGGAAAATCAATTTGGCCAGAATGTAACTAGCCTGGAACTTAAACTGTAATCACAGAAAGAAATCTTTTCCAGGTCAGAGAGCAGACTGCATATCTGTATCTCTCTCTTCCCTCCCTCCCCCCCTCCTCCACCATCTTTAGCTAATATATTCAAGCAAGTATAAAGACCTCCTCCTTGTATTAACATCCCATGGCATTAGGCATTGGACTGCTTCAGCTTTATCATGTAAGGCAGAGTAAAAGTGCTCAGATACGGATGAGTCAAAAAGTTCCGTAGAAGGCTAAAAGGAAGGAGGACAATGTAAGCAAAAGTGGTGGGATTACAGTTTGAGGGAGTAAAGTGTAAAGTTAAAACCAAAATTGTGGGATATTGGGAAATTTCCTAAATTAAAGTAGGTTTCAGTGAAGACCAGAATCGTTTGACAGGTTGTTGAAGTGGATTTTTGAATACTCTGCTAGGTATAGATCCCAGTGTTGCTCAAGTGCTTTGTACTGCAGAACTTGTTATTCTGTGCTATAATGGTTTCTGAAAAGAAAATAAAAATACTACTTTCACATCTTGTTCTTATTCTGAAGGATATTCTCTCACTGGGTGTGGGGAACGGAATGGAATGAAAAATAAGACTTTCAAAGAGAGTATAAGAAAAAAAATAAAGAAATAGAAAAGAATAATGTATGGAATTTAATTATACCTGTTCTAAATGGGGAGATACTGTAATAGCATGTCTTACACTTGGCCCACAGAAGTAGCTGGAATTATGCAGTTTTGTACCAACTGAAAATCTTCCTAGGTCTTTCAGGGAAGTTACTGAACTTCTGGCTATGATGCTACATGAATGTGTAATGAAGACATTTTCTGTAGATAATGGTCTCTGCCTTCGTCACCACTGAAGGTGCACGTGCCACAGGTTACATTTTCACTAGTGGCTGTTGACTTAGTACTTGCTGGTTTATGGCTAACAGTATCAATATAGCTGGATGCTTCAGCTAAGTATCCAGTTAGTCTCCCTTCTGGTTTTGATAAAAAACTGCTTTCTTCATAGCTCATCCTAGGTTTATTGTAGGTGGAACAAAATAATTTTGGCTTTCTGTTTTATTTTTTAATTTGTGAATGCTGATGTTGCTTTTATGGCTGCCATATGCTTGTTACATATGACAGTTCTAAAAGCCCAACTGATGGATGAAAGCTAGGAGAGGAGTTTTATCATTCGTCTCCCATGCACTTGAAGGTAAGTCCAATATAATAAATAACCATAGCCTACTTTTTTTTTTTTAATAACATGCCACATCTGTAAGGTAATATTTCTCCCCACTATGCTGAGAAACAGGAAGGAAGCATCTACCATCTGCAGGATTTGAAGTTATTTTTGACAGCTGTGTGCTGTTGAGTGTTTCTTTCTTTCTTTCTTTCATTTTCTTTTTTTTTTTTTTTTCACATATGAAGAAACCCAGGTGAATTGCTCAAAGGGCATTAATGACTGTTGGACAAGTTGAACTTATGTACTCATATGTACATAAAGATACACACCAAAGATAAAATCATGCATCCATAGACAGAGTAGTGGTGAGGAAATATAGTTTGCTGACCTCAAAAGCTTCTTTTGTAATGTACTGTTAGATTTCTGTTAGGATGACACAAGGTATATGGTGTAGCATAGATGAGAAATGTTTGATAATGAGAAACAGCAGTTCATCTCAAACACTTATTGATCAAAAAACTGAAAGGTTTAGTCTAGTGACATACAGAATCCATTTCAGCAGTTGGCCTGGAGCATGCTCTGATCACAGCAGAATGGAGGAAGGCAGAAGGTTTCAAGACTCACTGTAGGAAGTGTTCACATATGGCCAACAGGAGATAGAGGCAGATGGTTAAGATTTTAAGTATGTACATTAAGCCAATTTTTATTTGAAAGAAAAGAGCACCCACTTACAGCTAAACTGTACATGGTCAAGGTTTGTCATTCATTGACACACAAGGCCTGTGTGCTTAGTAATTCATAGGTAGAGATGAGTGAGCATCTCTGCAAGAGCTCCAAGCTGGCCAAACACAAGACAAGGGCAGGAAAACCACAGTGAGTGTGGTAATATGCCCTGGTGAAGAAACACTGCTTAAAAATGTGGATTGTATTTAGTGTTGTCATATCTTCTCAATGAGAGCAGGCAAATGGCACAAATACATGATTAGAAAGAGCATGTCTGCTTATCAAAACGAAACAGAAATCCTCTAGTGATCTCAAGGTACAATATCTGTTCTTAACATAGGAACTTAAGATCCAAAATGACTGTACTTGTCAGAGCAAGGATCTATGACTCAGTACACTGCTTCTGACCACTGGCAAGAGATGATATTCAAGAAAAGCGTACAGCAGTGGGGCCTATAGGATCATACAATTATTTAGGTTAGAAAAGATACTTAAGATCATCCAGTCAAGCTGTAAATCTAACATTGCCATAGGGCATGATACTTCACCAGTACACCCATCCAGCATCAGACTACTGTAAATGACAAATTTTCTAATAGGAATTGTGGCACGGAAGGTGATATAATGGTAATCTTGTAATTCTTCACCAAGAACTACAATGTTTGTCCATACTTTATGTTGAGATGGTAAGTTTGCCTTTAAAAGGCATATTAGTATCTCCTGAATTGCTGCAAATCACAGGAAATGTAGGATAAATATGAAATATTTATGTGGTTATAGAAGATGAAAATAAAATGGATATTGTAGGAAGGGTTACTTGATGGCAAAATTAGTTATGATTACTATCTCCAGAGACCAACAGGAAACTAAAAACATAGCTGGGATCATTCACCTATAGTGATAAGCAGCGAAGAATAAAAGGCAATATTATGCAATAATTGCAACTTAGGTCAAGGTACAGGTAAGCAGATGGGTAGAGGTGGTAGAGCACAGTAGGTATTATAAATTGTGGGTGATGCAAGCCACCACTAAATGACTACAGTCTCAAAGCAGACAGTGGACTGTGAGTCAGAAGTGTTCCTCCAGCCGCCGTGCAGCTTGCACTTGTTTAAGGTCAAATATCAAAGCTAGTCCCTGAAAACCTATAGTCATCTTTGTTTTCATAAAGTATTCTTTAAGAATTAATGCCATATTTTTTTAACACCTTTTGCTAACCTTTCACTGCTAACCATTTTATTGATTGTTAAAAAAAATATAATTGTTCTTTTCTTCGCCGCCGTCTCTATACGTCTTGGCAGAGCAAGTTTTCTTCATATCTCCCAAACTCTCTGTGCAGTAATTTCCACTGACTGCAGGGGTATCTGCTGGTGATAGCAAAGCTGATTGACTTCAAAGTCTCTTACTGTTGTTGCTGCTCTTGGCCAAGAGTTTGCTCATGACTGTAGCAGATGTTTCTAAGCAGTAACTTTTTTTATTTTAGTAGACCAATGGGAACCTTATGGAGCAGTGTTTCGCTGCAATCCTGAAGTGAATGGCAGCATAATCATGATTTTGAAACCCTCTATCAGTTTCACAGTGCTTGTAAGAGTAGTTTCCCTTTCCAGCAGATGAAAGCATAGGTTTGCAACTCTGCCAGCCACCTGATGGCAGATAATCAGCAGATTCCTGTTTAGTCTCAGTTTCATTCTTTTTATGCGATATTTTTTACAGTTTGTTAGTAAAATTCATAGTAAGTTTATTCTCTGAAGGAATTTTAGATGAAAGTTATGAACACTTTCACACTTAGTATCAAGACTCAGAACAGCTTTGATTAACCACAAATATTGCCAATTTTCTTCTCATTTAATTAAGACTTAGAAATGTCTCCATAGCATCATAAAATATTCCATCAGGATTTAAGGGAGTATCTGCACTGGGGGAATTTTTTTCTAGGGGATTCTGTATTGAGAGCAGTAGTGATTGGAGAGCATTTATGAGGACCATTTTTTGCAGGAGGACCCAAGATAATTTAAACTTTGGTCAAAATTTAAAATAGAGCAAAGTTTCTTCCATCAATAAAATAAATAAAAAAAGGCCAGGAATTCTGTTCCTTACAACTTCCAATGAAAGTAATATTATCACTTAAGAAAATAGGCATCCATTCTATAAATGTCTAGTTTTGTCATGTCTACCTTAGACGTTCCTCCACTAACTCTAGAGGTTGGAAGCTCTTAATTACCCTGATAAGTGAGAGAAATGCTCCTTTGGCAATGCAGCAATGAATATTTGTAATATGTTCTAAGACAGAAAGATACAGGGCAAGCAGTAGTTGAAATTAGTAATTCGCCATGGCCCACCGAAGATGATACAAAGCAAGAAATTCTTTCAGAGACAGAAAGACAAACTGGGAAGAGAGCAGAAATGAAAGAGGGAGAAGATACCTACCAGTGGCTGGAAGGATATGGGAGAAGCCAGTGGGCCTGCTATGAATGCATGCTGGAGAGGGTTTGTAAATGAGAAACTGAGAAAACAAGGAAAAAAGGAAAGAAAAGCTGTTATTTTGATTCTTAGGGTGATTGTTATCTTTCTGACCAGTTTATGCAGATTGAAATAACTGGGGGAGTGTTTCCTTGTTATCTGCAGTTAACGTAGCATTGAGAGTCTTCAACATTTGTTGTTTGGTTCATTTACTTAGAAATGAACAAATGGATTATCCTTTTTTTTTCCTTTTCCTCGTGCACCTCCCAAAGAAGAAAGCTGATCCTTTCATTAAGCTTTACCAGGTGGCTGTATGGTCTACTGAGTAGGTCAGTATGTAAATACTTACACAGTGTGTTCAGTTGCCATTAGTCCCTTCTTATCCTTACAAAATTTTAGTTTACATTTCCTGATCCTAGAGTATTTAAGCTTGATTTCTTTAAACCAAATACTTCATGATTAAATACAATGCATAACAAGAGAAATAATTACAATTTTTAACCCACACAGATGTTTAATTCAAAAAAAATCCCTACTTGAGAAAGAAAGTAATGAGGCCCCATATAGGCTGGGGAAGGTCATTTAGTCTCATAGTTTGGCGTGACTGTATTTTAATATATTTTACATAATGCACAAGGAGGTATGGTACTAAATTACATTTAAAGACTTGAAACCATCTGATGGAAGATGCTGCGAATGTACAGCATGAATGAAAATCACAGAACTGGTCACTTCTATCAGTTCAAAACCATAAAATCCTGTCTGAGCTTTGAAAGGCCATATTGTTCAGATGATAAAACAATATCTGTATTTAAAAGTTGTCCTCTTTGAAAAACTTCCCCAAACATAGAGCCAAAGCAGAAGGATTTCCTTTAGGAAGCCGGATGCACCTTTTTCTGTGACTGTGGGTGGAGTTTGGATTATATATCTTTTGGAATTCCAAACTGTCAAGAAAAACAGCAGCTTACTCAGTAGCATTACATACTTGTAGGTAGGATTAAATACCTGTTACATGTCTTGCCTTGAGACTAATGGATTCACCTGACTTTTGAAATAACAAAAATAATGTCAGTAGAAGTATGCCGTGAACACGAGTCACAGCTGAAGAATTTGTCTCATTGGTATCTGACAGACTGAACATATGTTGTTACACTAAGAAGACATGTGGTGTGCTTCTTACTTACATTATTGAAATTTAAACTTGTCTTACCTGGGGTTATTAAATAAATCCTAAAAATCATACTGGTTCAGGTACCTTCAGTATTTTAGTATCATTGTTTGCTTTTTCAAGAGTTCTCTATCCCCAGCTGGGGAAAACTTTCTGCTCAACCTGAAATCAGTGAGCACAAAATCCTGTCATTGTATTGGCACATTCAAGCTTATTCAGAAGTTGTCCTGGCTCACTTAAGCTCTAGACACAGCTGTTACACCAGTGGGATGAAGTGGGGAAACAGCTCAGAACTGAGTTCTGCAGTCTCTGGACCCCCGACATTTCCTGTTTGACCCTGGACACATGCAACAGCTTCCTTGTTGAAGATCATAGAGCACAAAAAGCAAACAAATCTCTTGGCTCCACTTTTGAAGCAGGTGTCCCCTCTTTTGATATTTCCTGTGGTCTGGGAGACACTGCCAGCTGTCTATTCAGTTCATGCGAGCAGTTTGTCTGAGGGCTGTGTGTGCACAAGAGGAGCAATCTTCTTGGGACTTGTACTGGTATTAGATGCTATGAAGGAAAGGAAATATATGTGTGTTGTGCTGTGAATGGTTATTTCTGTTCAGTCTTGAGAACAAAAATTCACCTTAACATTGCAACTGCCAGATACCTTCTTTCATAAGGTGGCTTGGATTTCAGGTGTATTTATTCCTGCTATATGAAATAAATATTACAGATTTTTCTGGGTTTGGGGGATTATAATTCTGAATGCATATGTCCTGCATTATTTTGAGGTACAAATCATTAATCTAACTCATAATTTCTGTAAAAACATTGATCGCATGACACGGTCAGTCATGCTTTTTAGCCAGATTGTTACTACTTTATTAGTGAAAGCTATGGTTCTATCTTCAACATATCACTGGAACTGCCACTTCTGTTGACAAAACTACCAAGGATTATGTTTTGACCTTTGCTCTGTTTTTCCATTGTTTGGTGTCTCTTCACACTTCTATCTCCTTATCTAACATCCCACTGGAAATGTTCCCTGTTAATCCTCCTGTATCCTGTATCCAGGTGGTATCTCTGACCTGCTTGGCTTGAGGGTGTCTATGCTAATAGATGTCTAAAAGTGTAAATTAGAAACCTACAGGTCCTCTCTGAACAATGTTTAGCCTTACCTGTTTCTTTGCAGTCCCTTTCTAGATATATCAGTATCATGTAAGCATATCAGTATCATGTAAGCAAGTGAAGATGCATGTTCCTTCTTTCTGTCAGCCATATCTTTTTTTCTCATGGCTTTCTCTGTTCTGACAATAATATTTTGGTCCCTCATGGCAGGCAATCTGGTGTTGTGTTTTATTTCAAGTAACTCCAGGTTATAGCCTTCTTCACCCCTGTTTTCTCACAGATATACCTTCTTTTGTTTGGACACTATTCACACATATCTAAATCATCCTTGTTCCAACTTTGGGTTCTCTCTGGCAGCTCTGCTTGGCTGTCACTTAGCTCCCCACAGGGCTACTGAGGAAAATCCCACCAAAGTCACATTGCCAGCTTGATGCCTGACAATATGCCCTTCTGTACAGCCTCCAGCTTTGCCCTTTCCCCACAATTATGCCCAGTTCTTTCCTTTCCAGACGGAATCTGTACATCCCATGCAGCTCCACCACAAGCACCTGCTTCTGGTGACAGTTTGTGCATGTCGTCCCCAGATGCATTATCCTGTGCTTTCCTGTTTGTGTAGAAAACACTACAGAAGCTTAGTTGTTAAATATTCTTTTTTCCAGGTAGCCTTCATAAACCCCACATTCATCATGAGGTACACAAAACCTTTCAAGCAAAAAATGTAACTAAGTGATTTCTAAGAGTAGCTGATGTTTGTTTATTTATCTTTTGCTTAGAATTAGAGAAAACAAGAAAAGGAAGTCCAGCCTTGTAACCACATTCTTACTTATGGAGTATGATTCCCCCACTATCTTTCATGATTCTGGTAAATAATCTTGCATACTCTTCTTTGCATCTTCAATAGAGCAGAAACACTTCTGTGATTTATCATTGTACAAATCCTAGCTAAATGGGGTTCTGAAGTTGATGGCCCTGACCTGGTACTAGCTTAAAAGTCATAATATAATGAAGAATTATTTTGAAAGAGTAGCATTAACACCAGCTTTACATCATTGTTTCCAAAACCTGTTGGTTATGTATTACAGATGACTCTCTCCTAGTAAGCTTGTTTACTTATTACTTTTAGGGTTTCTGTGCTGGGAAAATGGGTTGCAAAAGAGACTGTGGGTATCATGACCTCATAATTCATATTCAAAAGAAGATGAGCAAGATTACCATAGTGCATTACTTTTTAAAATTATAACCCTGAGAAGCAATAAGATTCAATTACATTTTTTTGGCAAAGTTCTTCATAAGAAAGTATCTGTCTCATGTCTGTAGTTTATTCTTTGTTTTGATCATTGGTTAGCAGTTCTCATGAGGATTTTTCATCTTCTTAAACCTTGCAAGAGATAAATCCCTCTTTTCCTATGGTTCCCTTCAGTCTTTGCATATGTGCATTTTCTGAAGCGTTAACTGTTAACAGTTGTGCCTAAGAAACCTAAATTCCTTACACAGCCACAGTGCTTTATGATTCTGGAGAACAAATGCAGACTGCAGACCGCACAAGGAGCTTTCTTCTGTTTTGCTCTGAAGAAGACATGAACTATCACACCAAACCAGTCCTGTGGGCTGAACTTGTTAAAATGCAGAGCAGTTACCTCTGTGCAGTCGGTGCATTGCTGCTACTGTTAATGGTGGCAAAACCAAACAGTGGACAAGCAGAGGATGATGGAATGTGTTTGCTGATTCACTGTGTACTTCAAAATTCAGGAGGTTCCTAAACCAGGTCAAGTTCACTCTTACAAACTATAAACAAGAATGGGATAGTTTTAAGTCAATAGAAAGAGATGGATTTTTAATTACTGTGTCAGTGTGGTTTTTGTATATGAAAGATAGAGGACAATACTACAGGTACCACAGGTGTATTCTGCAAAATAATTTCAAAGTGTGATTTAAGAAAATCTTTTTAGTCTGCTTCTCATTTACTTTGTTTGCCTTTCAATGCTTTTTGTAACTCTTGCCATCCTTATTTTTGTGAGTTTAAAAGTCCAGAAGGTTCTTATTTTCTCTTGTCCTTATATCTATAGCGGTAATAGTATATACTGCTCAAGGAGGTGTGGTTAATACCACATAGAATATCAGGACAGAATAAGTCTCCTTATTCTCTCTCTCTATGTTTTATTTTGGAAGACATAACAAAACAAAAAATATCAATCAACAAACCAACCAAAAAAAAAAAGTTGGCCATAATGCTGGGTGATAAAATCCCCTAGGAATTGAATGGTGGGATGGTTCTACACAGGTTTTTTCCTTATGCCACAGTTTAAAATGGAGACCTTGTGATAGGGTCTCAAAGGAATGTACAGTTTTCCTTTTAAGTAAGTGTTTATGCTGCTCAACAATTTGGACTGTCCATTGTGACTCATTTTGGAGCCTGCTCTGCTTGCCTCAATTGTATTTCTATGTACAAGGATTTGAGATTGCCAGCAAGAGTATTTCTATGAGCAACAACCAGAAATGATGCATTGGACATGGACTTCATGGAACTTTAAATGTTTTTAGAAAGGGAAGTGTTAACACTGAATAGATGACGTTAACATCACCACAAAGAAAGAAAGAAAAAAAAAAGGGAGGGGGGCTCTGAAAAGCTGTGTTGACTAAATCTTCTAACAATTCTTGTGATTCTCCTATATCCTGCTCTGTATTTTTGTATGCATTTTTCATAGTACAGACAGACGTTACCCACAGTGTGATTCAGCGGCTGTTCCTAACCACACTCTTGTATGATTTTAACCTGATTTCACGGAAGGAACAGGGAATGAAACACTGTAGCTCATGGTTGTCAGCAGTGAAAAATACCCAGGAATCAGACAAACAGCTTCATTGCTGAGATTATTTCCGGGATGAAAACTCTTCCAACAGCTGTTTGCTTTGGCCACTGCTCAGGTTCTTTTTTTTTTTTTAAAATGGAAAAAAAAGAGGTTTGTTTTTTTTAAGGATGTGGGCTGGTTATTTATGTACTCAGGAAGAGGTCTCTGCTTCCAGTGTTGTGGTCTCAAGCTGTTTTGACAGTTGGAGTACGGGAAGGTTTCCTCTCTTCTCTCCCTCCTTTTCTCCCATCCTTCATTCATTTAATGCACAGAGCTGGAATGCTTTAGGAAGAAGAGACGGAAAATTTATGAGTTCTTTAATCCCAGACAGGCAGCACTGTGGCAGTTACCTTCAAGAAAAGTTCACGCCCCAAAGAAGCGTTTAGTCTTACAGAGTCACTGACTCACTGAGCAGTGTGTGTGAGTGGCTGTGAGGGAGGAGGGGAGACATGAAGGAAAAGTTTTGCTTCCTTGTGAAACTCGTAATATTATTGTTTTAAGACTTTTCGAAAGGATGACTGCTACTTTTGTTTAAAGTATTTGTTCTGAAATTGCTGAAGCTGGAGTCTACCAGACTGAGGTCAGAAGCATTTTCTTTGGCAGAAAGAAGATATTTTATAGAAGCCATGCCCGTACTTGGGGTTGCCTCCAAGCTAAGACAGCCAGCTGGGGGGTCAAAGCCTGTTCACACTGCCCTCCCGATACCCAACCTCGGCCCCGCCAGCTCACAGAAGTACTCACCAAAGTCTTTTGAGCTTACTGGGGCAGAGAGCTCGATACTTTCTTGTCAGCTTACATTAAAGTCAACCTGTGATTTTGGAGAAAGAAAAGCGCTTCAAGGAAAAACCCAGGAGATCGAGGATAGCAAGGTTAGTTGTAAACTTTACCTGTGGATCTTAATTCTCAGAAAATGTTGTTTTGATTTGACAAAAAATGATTGCAACCTACTGCATGCAGAACTTGAGGGTAAATGAGTAAATAGACTTTTGCTGTCATCACTGAACTCGCAGCAGCCCTAGAAATTTGTTTTGCTCAATGTTGCTGTTTGAATAAATATTCTGTTTTTAAGTGTTAGTGTTAATCACTTCACAGATTAATTTTGATAAAGATCAGTAGAATCATAAGTAGAGAAAAATCATTCCAGTACCCAGTAAGCAGAGAAATGACATGACAGTAAAAAAAAAAATAAAAAAAATCTTGGCAGCTTTATGTTATATTATGAAATTTAGAAAGAGATCTCACTCCCACACCTATTCCCACGGGGAGGCTGTTTTAAAATAAAAACAAGTAATTGATTTTCTTTTTACTTTTCAAATTATCTGGCTACTCCTGCTGCAGAGCTGCTGAACCAGAAAAACAGCTTCACAGTAAAAAGTACTTGTGCTTTTCTCTTTTGCAAAATAGCTTCTTCCTAGCCCCTATCGAGCCCCAATTCATTGTGATTTTTTTTTTAAATGATATCTGAAGTAGGATACCACAATATTTTTTAGACTGCTTAGGGTTTTTGCTTTTGTAAGGGAGTTCTTTTTGAGTTATTATTTGAGTTGTTATCTTTTAAAAAAATTCTACTTGATTTTCAACTAGTCTGTCTGCTGTAGTTGAAAGCCTTTTTCATGTTTTGAATGTGAGTATTGAGTCCCTTCTTGTCAGCAGTGTATATTTCTGTAGATCTTTCAGTCAGTACATTATGGCTGCATGTGTGGTTTACACAGCTTCAGCAAGCAGTGTTAAGTGAGGTTACTTCCCCTTGCTTTTCTAGTACTCTTGGTTTGTGAAACTGATTACCACACTGGGATTAAACATATATTTGTAATTGTATCTTATTTAGTTTGAGAACACTTGAGTGTCATTAGAGTTGTTAAAGTGGCAAGATACACATAATATATATACTTGGGTTTTCTTTGTTTTTAGTTACTGGGTTAATTCAGTATTAGCAAAGAAAGTTGGTTTTGTGGTTAAAGCATAGGGATTCTGAACATTTGGTTTCCTTTTTAAACTTTGCCACATGTTTCCACATGAGATTTTGGTCATGTCACTTAACTTTTCCCTTGGAGTTTTCTGTGTCACCTCTCCCTGCCTTCCAAAGATAATGCATTGGTGGTGTCTGACATGCTATACAGAAATACAAAAAAGGAGCAAACTGTTCATCTCTTGATTACTACAAGTGATGAACAGCCCTTTTCTATGACATGAATGGGACATGAAGATAATAATATAAGTTTTCAACACAATGCGATTCCTGTTTGCTTGCTTATTTTTAGTAGAAAATATTTTTATTGGTTTCTTATTTAGTGGTGTTCTTTAATGGATATTCCATGAAAAGTAAATTAGATTTGCAAATACTATTTTCAGAAAAAAGGAAAAGGTTGCATTACCTACTAATAAGTGTTTTTTGTTTACCTAAAAAAGTGTGGAGAAATATATAAAACATCTTGCCTTCAGTATATTAATCACTTGGGAACTGTTAATGACTATCATGAGACCAAATGGGAGTCATAGCCTTCCAAGGCATTTTGTCCTAAACCCTGCTGAAGTTCCAGTGAATGTAGTAACAGGCTAGATGGACACAACCTGTGATCCCAATTTGCTGTTTCACGGGTTTGACAATACTCGTTATCTTAGAGGCTGTTTTTTAAAGAAAGCAACACAAAACAGACCAACTTCCATAAAACAGCCTACTCTATATGTTCTCAGTGGAGGCTTCTGAGCAGTTTTGAAAGATGACCAGCAAAGAGCAAGACCAGGTTGTACACATGGTGGTCTGAAAATCTGCCCTGTCCACCTGGGTTTACAGAAGTGCTGAACATTCAAGAAGTTACTAATTTCTGAAGCCTTTCTGTATTACCCCCTTACAAGTCCAACATTCCTAGTAAAGCTTAGTGGCAGCCCTTTACTCAGTTTTCTTCCAGGCACATATTTTGAAAGTGTGAAACTTTTAGGCAAGTTTAATGAAATCTTTTTGCAAAAGTGGTTTGGGCTGTAAGGTGGGAGGTTATGATGAAGAAATTATTGTAAGGCTTTTCCTACTAGTAAACTTCAAAGGATCAGCCTAAAAGTATCAAATGCAGTTTTTCTTCATCAGCAACAGAGATCCATGCTACCCTGGAAGCCTCGGAAGTATGTCCAGGTTATCTAAACAGTAGTTCTTAAGCACAAATTTGATGGAGTTGTTAGAGCTAATGTCTCTTCAGGTTTGCTGAGCAGATGCAAGTTCTGCATTACAGGTTTTGTTGTCCCAAAGCTTGAGCATTTCCGAGTGCTGATTCCAATAGACCTTTGGTTAGCAAATTCATTTATCAAATGTGATATTTTTATGTGCCTGTGTTGTATACAATGCTGTACCTTTTGAATGTTTCATTATAACAATAATCAGATAAGAGGTTTTTTCAGTCAAAATGTAATTAATGCCTAGTCTGAGTTTCCAACTCAGAGTAAAATCTAACTATCTGGCATATTTCTTGTATGCTTATGCTATGTATATCATTGGATATAAGGCAGCACTGATTTTTGAGGAAAAAATTATGGCTATCTGTCTGCAAAAGACAATGAATTCATCATCTGGTAAACTTTTGCCCTTGACTGATGAATTGCAGCCTTCAGCATTGCTTGCTTTGGTGTTTTACATATGCTGCACTGTGCATCACAAGTTTCCTCATCCTGTCTGAAAGGCACTTAGATTGACAAATGCAGTCACTGTGACATATCCTGTTGCTATCTATAAGTGCTAAGGATTCCAAGATAAATTTGGGTTATGCATGTCAATACCACCCAGCTGTTTCCTCTACGACCTTCACTCTCACCACACCTGATTGTTTGAGACTTTTGACACTTGTGTTGGCTTTCTCACACAAGTGCCCTTGCCAAGACTGGTTAGGAATACAGATGCAAACATCAGTTCTCTTTTCCCTAGATCTCTCTCCCATCTCACATGATTTTTTTACACTTGCAAATTTTTACAACAACAAATTTTGTTGCACTTTGTTGTTTTCTTTTTTGGGGACATGATGAAGTTTGAAGTTTAATAAGAGTGATGTTATTATTTTAATAAAAGCTGTGGTCGAAAAAGTTTGAGGTGATTAACTTTTTTCTAACTTGGATAGAGCTTAGTCAAGCCTAGGAAAGCAAATAGTAAGTTGCTAATGATTTAAATTATTCTGTGTGTAGTTTATTCAAATGCACTTTTGTTCAAAATTTTCATTATTTGTTTTTTTGTACCTGGGTCACATACAACAGGTCCATCTGCTTTCTTGCTAAACCCACTAATGTTTAAGCTGACTGCATGAACACTTTATGATGTGAATAGTCATGCAAAATATTTGAACACAAGTATTCATCGCACATTCTTTTTCCCTGAATATATCATATAGACAAAAGTTTATTCCTATATATGTACACAGGAATGGAATTCAGCTGCTGGATTCATGAGGTGAAATGCTGGCTTTCTTTGGAGCAGATGGAGTATTGCTGTTCAGTTGGACCATAGTGTGTTTTTATGCAAAACCATATCTGAAAACACCACTGTATTTTCTAATATTTTTCTAACTGTGGGTACAGTATTTATTTGTACTTCTGTACTGTCACTTTTATATTGCTTGCTAAACAACCATCAGATCATGCTAGGCTGCTTTGCGATACTGTTCTAGTTGTAGGATGTGTATTAAACAGCAACAAAATGAAAAAAAATCCACTGATACTGCAGAAAGGTAAATGAAACAATGGAACTATAGTAATGAAGAAAGAATTTATTTGCAAAACCAACTTATTTTGGTCACTAAATGATAACTCTACACTATATGTATTATCTTAAGTGTGGGTGTTGAGAGGCTAGGGCCAGACTCTTTTCAATAGTGCCCAGCAACAGGACAAGGGTCAATGAGCACAAACTGAAGCACAGGAATTTCCACTGAATTTGAGGAAAAACCTCTTTAGTTTGAGGGTAGCAGAGCACTGGAACAGGCTGTCCAGAGAAGTTGTGGAGTCTTCTTTTCTGGAGATATTCAAACCTGCCTGGACACAATCTTGTGCAACATGCTCTAGGTGAACCTGCTTCAGTAGGGGGATTGGACTACAGGATCTTCTGAGGTGCCTCCAAACCTTCAACCGTACTGTGAGTCTATGACATTGACCCAGACAAAAATGCCAGTGGCAATAGTGTTTTACTCCAGGTCACCTGAAAGTGTGATTGACTTCAGCTACCCTCACACATTTGATGGTGTAGTCAAAAGTGCATTGCCGTGAATCCACTCCAGCACAAAGCTGAGCAGCTACTGGGAGTCAGAACACCTGCTAGGCAAACTGGTCTTCAGCTGTGGCTTCCTGGGGCTAGTCCTTGCAGTGCTCTGCTTTATGTTCCCAGGGTTTTCCTCCCATCATCAAACTTTCTTCTTTCAAGATAACTGCAGCATCATTTATTCTTCCAGACTGAATTTTCTGTGAGCTAAATCTGATACATTAATTGTAGTGTTTTGTTTATATGACTTGGATGATAAGATTTTAACCTTCTTTCCTGAGTTAATTCATTCCTTTACTGTCATATAATTTGCTTTCTGCTTTTCTTTTTTTGTTTGTTTTTGTTTGTTTCTTTTTTGTTGTTGTTGTTTTTTTGCTTTTTTGTTTTTTTCCCCCAGTTTCTCTTCATTTGTGCTATCTGTCTGCAGCTGTCTGCTTTATCTGTTTCTTCCTTCCTGTTGGCAGAAATCTTTACAGGCTTCTGAATATGACTTACATTTTTCTGTATCCCCTAATCAAGTCTTCCTGTCATGCCTGCAGCATTTTTCATATTGCTGTTGATTATCAGAAAGTGCTAGTCAGCCTCCCCAGCTGATGCAGTACACATACATAAATGTAAAACTTCTCTGGATACTTCAGTTTCAGGGACTTTTATAGAGGAGTCCAGCCCCACCAAGTTCATCATTAAACAATGTAATTTTGCTACAGGAAGATCTTAGAAAAGCTCGGGAAATGGATTTGCTGCAAGACCTTTTGGAAGAAATGACAAAGAATACTATGTGTCCACCTGAGGAAAGAGGCACAACCAACTGCTTCTGTAGAGCACAGAAATCTGAACAGTTAATCTGGGGAAGCGGTCTGTAAATCAGCAGAACAGACAAGGATAGATGTGTGCTATTTGGGGACCATGTCCAACAGAGAATGGAGTCAAAAGCACTTAGTTGTACCAAGTGGACATTATTAAAGTAGCCTAAAATGAATGTCACAAAACTAAGCTAAATACTTTGATCTGATTAGTCAAAAGCACATACTGGTGCTGTTAAAGTGATTCTTGACATCCATTCCGTTCAGTGTCAGTCTTAGTGTCAGGACTCCTAGTGTCATTCAGCCAGACCTTTTGAAGTAGGACATTAAAAAGAGTATGGAAACCTCCCATTTTCCCCTCATCAATTGTAAACAGTGTCAGTGATGTGGTAACTCCTGCCCGTTGCCAGACACCAGACTTGGAGAATGGCTAGGCTTCTCAATACAGGCAGATCTCAAGACAAATATTTTTGCATTTCATACATAGGTGGAGCTCATGCTCACATCAACAGGAGTACTGTGCACACTGGAAAACCAGGTGTTCTGTAAATGACTTCCATATCTTGATCTTTCCTCAGCTAACCCTTCCACACCATTTACTTAGGTTCTGTGTGACCCTTTTCCACCATTCCCCAAATCTCTCTGAAGCAAGGCATCTGTTGCAATCCCACATCTCTTTGACCTTTCAATTTCCTGGATGCCTTTTTGTCTGGTCTCTCAGAGCTAAGCTCCACTGAGTTTCTTGACACACTGCATCTAGGGAACATAAATAAATGAATTTATTTCCCCATTTTGTCATACCCTTCCTTTTCTCGGCGCTAGTGCATTGGAGATGCCTGCCATATGGGTTGGCAAGAAAGGAGGCTGCTCATTGTGCCAACTGTTTCATTTACAGCACCACAGCCAAGGCAACAAAAAGAGCAGCAGAAGCAGCCAGAAACCGCCTATCTTCTCCCCATAGTGACCGCTAGTGATGGGAAGCCAGCATTGTTTCAAAAGCGCTCAACTAGCTGCCAGAAATTTCAGTCAGCACTGTGGACACCTGGGACTGTGTGTGTTTAAAATTCACACAGCCCCAGTGAAGCCAGGACAGTTGGCAGGAGTTCAGATTGTCAGCAATTTCAGCTTCTTGCCTTGTGCTTTGAATTATTTCTTTATCAAACAGATAACTATATTTTTAATGTGCTTAATGTGTCCAGCGCCATCTGTCTACGCTATATTATAACTGATTTTAGAGCTTCATCTTGTATGAGCTTGGAATAAACTTCACTATTATATGTTTATTGTCTAATTGTCTGTATCAAGCACATTTTCCTGTAGTTGAGATAAATGCGAAGTAACATAGCATTAACTCTCAAAGCTTTTTTATTTGTGAACAAATTGTATTGAGTGTAGGTGGAAAGATGCTTTCTGTTTGTAATTTGTGATTGGTATCATGGATAGGAGGGTATTGACCAACCTGAGCTTAAGACCTCTGCATAATTTTCTACTCCTTTCATTTTATTTCTCTCACAAAATAAGAACTCAACATATTTCATATTAATTTTTGCATTGTGAGCTGGTATTACACATCAGCAGAAAACAATCACACTTACTCTTTGTTTTGCATTTGTGCCTAGGAAAGCTGCTTGGCGATTTCTTGGCCAAACAACTTTTCAATATAAAATTCTTTCCTCAAAAATGGGTGTCTGAATGTTGATGCACTGTGGATGCACCAGCAGAGCTGAAGCAACCCAGCCACATTTTCTTGGTGTAACACCCTTGCAACCCCTTCATAATGGTAATCTGTTCTCCATAACCATAAATGATGATAAGTGGTCTCCATCTTTAGATAAAAATAATGGGCTTGTATTATACCCCATGAGGTTTTAGTTAGTCTTTAGTAAAACTTCCCAGCAGTAACAGTAGTTAAACAGAGGAACATTTTGCCGCAGAAGGTGTAGTATCTCCATTACTGGAGAAACAAACATGTACATGTGCCCTTCATAGCATTACTAGCACTGATCCTTCCTGGTGGAAAGGACTCAACTGACGGTCTTGATGGTCTTCTCATTCTCTTTTCTCATGTCTTGATTCACCTAGGACTGAGTGCAGGTCCGTGGTAATGAAACCATGCTTCCCTGGAAACCTCAGCTTACAGTCCTGTGGTCCACTGTGCTATGGAGATATAAGGACTCTCTTTGGAGACAGAGTTTCTTCCTTAGAAAAAGTGCTGTTGTGTGCTATGTGTCTGTCCAGAGGCATTGCACTGAAATATTGCAGTTCCAGTTAACTTTCCCAAAAGCACAGGTAGGATATTCTTGGAGACCAGACAACTAGTTGCTGGCTTGGAAACACTCATTCCCTTGGCGTATAAGTATTGGAGTGTCCTTCTGCCTCAAGGTCCAGTGAAATCTGACAGTGGAGTGACTCTCAGGGACTCAGTTATTTGTTCTCTAACAAGGAACATAGAAAACCTATGAACTTAAAAATCCTTAATTAAAAATCCCTTCAGAAGAACTCCAGTGAATGTTTCATCTAGTTGCATTTTGTAGGGGCTCCCTAGAAGATAGGAGCATCCCAGTGCGCTCAGCAGAGTGAGGGGTGCCGCTAAGATTAGGGAGTTTGGTTCCACTGAGAAACATTTCTTCCCTCAATTAAAAAAAACATGATAATGCCCTTTCTGTGGATTTTTTTCTGTTTTTCAACCAGACCTTGATCCTAGAAATTTTTACTAGATTGATGCTTTATCACGACGTAGTGTGCATGTGCACATAAGTTAGTCACAGCCCTACAGAACATATGGCTGTATTACACAGAGTGTAGGAGAAAGGGAAGAATATTATCCCCATAGTGCAGAGGGAGGGTAGAGATTAAAGGGAAAATGGATGATTTTCCCACACTCAGGCTGGGACTTTGTGGCAGGACTGGGAATTTCAAGACATATATATCTTGAGCTGTAATCTCCACATCGTAACCACAAGCCAATCCTTTTTCTTTACTGAGGGATCAGTTAAGAATGAAACATCCAAACAATGAGTTATTTTTTGTGCTTACTTCATAAGGACAGTTTGGGCTTTATCTTCATTTTAATGTCAATGACTAGCATCAGTGTGGGCCCAGCTCTGATCTGTAGGTAGAATTTTGTTCCAGGAGCCACACATTCTTTTGATTCTGATGTGTCCAATCAGCATAGACTCTGACACAATTTATTAAAGATGTATAATACATTGTGCCCTTTGTGGAGCAATATAACACTCATCAAAGGCCCTGTGTGTAATGCTTTTGATAGGTTTTTCACTTATTAAATATGATGTGGAAAATCTAAATAGTTATGAAATAAAAGCAGGAGTCTTT
The DNA here is from genome assembly GCF_001604755.1 of Lepidothrix coronata. Classification (NCBI taxonomy): domain Eukaryota; kingdom Metazoa; phylum Chordata; class Aves; order Passeriformes; family Pipridae; genus Lepidothrix; species Lepidothrix coronata. The sequence continues at coordinate 1,351,237 of NW_016690189.1, forward strand.
TGAAGAGAGATGGCTTTTTTGGTCCTACTTTCTGCCTTTGGATATGCTGTCTAGCTTCTTTGTAGCAGAAACTCTTGTATTTAGAAAATAATAAGGGCATCAATTACAAATGAGAACTGCTAATTTTTTTAATCATGTGTTTATTCTAGTCTAGGTCCACTTTCCCTTTTTCTCTAGCATACTAGACTATTTTTTGAGTTACATAGTTTTTCTTGCACTTGCCTACAGGGCACAAAAAGAGTTGTTCATTTAAAGCAGCACTGTGTTTCACTGTGACCTGATTCACAGGATGTGGTCTTGGAGGAAGCCCATGCCTTAGCAATAGCCTTTTGACCAGTGAGGGTGTTTGGGGGTTAAGCTGAAAAAGGAGGAGGCATATATCTATTCTCAAACCTACTAGTGGACTATTTTGTGTGAATCTTCACTTGCCCACAATGTTTTTAAGGTCATAAACCTTTCTTTTTTGTTTTTACTGGCAAGAGGAGGTTGGCTGAAAGATAGCATAACTTCTTTAAAATTCAGAAAAGGAATGCAGAGTGTTTTGTCTGGTAAATGTGAAGGAGTAATTCCCCTGTGTAAGATGTGCAGATTTCTGATGGCTCTTGTGTATGTTCTCTGTAAACCAAGCTGAGAGAACTTGGAAAATAAGCAAATCAAAAGGACACATAATTTTGAAGTGGTTAGGTCTGGATCATAGTATTTCTGTATAGCACCTTCTGAGAAGGTGCCAGCCACTAAATGTCTATACTGACTGCATAAAACGTAAGAGAACTTGACCAAGTATAATATTAGTATTGTCCTAATCTACTTTCAGCATGTCATTTGGTCTGACTTATTGTTTTAGTTATATTTTTTCCCTCCTTTACTGCTCTGCCCTTCTGATCTTAATTCAGCAGATAGCATTTCATCCTTCAATCATAGAATCATGAAATCATAGAATCAACTGGGTTGGAAGGGACCTCCAAGATCATCAAGTCCAACCCTTGATCCACCACCACCGTGGTTACTAGACCATGGCACTAAGTGCCACATCCAATCTCATCTTAAAAACCTCCAGGGACAGAGAATCCATCACTTCCCTGGGCAGCTCATTCCAATATATCTCTCAACAGTTGATCAAAATATTTTGTTCGGGTAAAGCTCTCCAATTGCAGCAAATTTGAAGACAAATTGGAACAAAAATAGATGTTGAGCTCTCTCTTGCATTTTCCATTTCAAAATACCTCCCTTTGACAGTTTTAACACCTGGCTTTGTACCCTGTTGATGCTGTGTTAAGCTCCAAAAAATTTGGCAGTGAAAGCTTCCTGTTGTGCATCAGGATTTGAATCACAGGGCATGTGTAAAACCATCACATCTTAGTAATCAGAGCAGTTGTGCACAGAAAGATGACTCCCTAGCAAGTGTTGTAAAACATTTGACCACTTTCATTAATCATGAAAGTCTGCACAACTCATACATGATTTGGGGTGAGTAAGACGTAAGTCAGGGTTCAGGATTTTTACTCAACACTACAACAATGAGATTTCCTGGCAGCACGTCTACTCAGTAAACAAGAAGGTTTCTTTCCTTTGAGAGTATTTTTGTTTTGGCTTGGTTTTTGTTTTTTTTGGGTTTTGTTTTTTTTTTTTTTTTTAAGCTGTCTCTGTAGTGGAAATAAATAGGCATAAAATAAGAATGTGAAATAACAAATAAAAGTTCAAAAGGAGTTTAGAAATTTCCTCAGCTGAGCAGTCTGCCTGCTTTAGTCATTTCTGGCCAGCTCACCAGCCATAGACAGAGTGCTGGAAGGAAGAGCTGAAGAAATCTGTTTCTTATGAGGGAGCAGCAAAAACATGAAAGCTTGAGAGCTGCAGATTCAGATTTGCTTTTGAAATGCTTCTGAGAGTAAGGCCTAGTGACTCACATGGGAATTCACAACCTAATTTCACTTCTGATTGCTGTCAAGTACCTACTTGAACTCAGCTCATATGTGAAATGGTAACAATGCCATTTTTTTAGAGTGAATTTGTTTCTTGTCTATTATTGGATTTATATTTTCTTTAATACTGAAGAAATAATCAGCTACTTTTTAAACTGTTGTTGAAGTTATTTTGAATTACCATAGAAAAACTGATTTTTTTTAACCAAATCAGTTACTGATGTTATCAGCTTCCTCTCTGTCATATTAATAACACATCTATTCTTTTTTATTTTTTTGCTCGTAATAAGAAGACTCAAGTAGAAAGCTCTTTATATACAACGTGCAATTTTTCCTGTAGAAATTTGTGATCCTGACAAAGGTAAGGAGAGAATAACAGTGTCTTTGCTGTTTTCTTTACCTCACTACAATATCACTCTGAAGACTGGTATGGCTCTGTATTATTAGCTGAAACCTAAGGAGTAGGTTGCTTCACAAAGAAACTATTGTAGTGATTGACAGTCAAATACTCTGTTCATAGGTGATACCATCTCCAGATGTGGGGTTTTTTTTAAATACAGTCTAAATTGCAAAACTTTCAGATATGGACTTTCAGATATGGACGCTCTTAAGCAAGAAGAGGGTTTCTTCAGCTGGGTGTCATAAATGGGTTGGTGGTTGTATCACTGAGGAGCAAGAGCAAAGCAGCTCTCTCCATCCATGACAGCTGTGTCAGTCACAGCCTTAAAGAGTTTATAAGATAGGCTATTAGCACAAGGGAGTGAGGAATAAAAGAAAAACGTGTGGAAATGACAACAAGGGTTTCTTCCAAGGGACCCACCAAGTCAGTGAAGGATTTTTTCAGAGATATTCTGCCTTATTTGTGGATATGATGTAGATGTAGATACAGATGTAGAGTCATGAGGGAAGATGAATAAGCGAATCAAATTAAGTTTCAGAAAAGGGAGCATACAAAACTGAGGATGTTGAGAACTGGTGTGTCAAACTAAATAGTGTCATTCAAAAAAATTACTTAGAGGAGATTTGGCAAAAGAAAAATACAGGAAATTCAGATCAGCAGAATAGATACTAGATAACTCAGACTCCCTAAAAGCAAGGTGATTATGGACATATTTGCATCTATGGAAAATTTTATCCATTTTCTCCTGGACATTTAATGATCTCATTTAATTCAGGCAAAGTTGTAAGATCTCATTGTGAAATACTTACATAAATGCCAACAAAGGCAGAGTGATAGTGATCATATTTCAGTCTAAAGGGAAAAAGTTTCGTTCACTTCTCATTAAAAATTTCATCTTGGATGACAATGGAGTCAGTATTTTCAACAATAATTTTCACTCAGATGTATACGTATCTTTAAAGGTCTCAGCAGCCCTTGCACAGAGTAACACAAAATTCACAATACTGTTTCAACATAAACTAGTTATTTTGTCCTAATTGATTAGATAGAAATATTTTGTGTCTTTATCAAACCATAAATCATTGGCTTATTCAAAAATTGGACTTTTGTAAGGTGAAGGTGGACATTGGTTCATGCTATATTCACAAGCCTGTATCTGTAATTTAGTCCATTTCTCACAAAGTTCTGCATCAATGCAGTAGCTAAGCTGAACTGAAGGCAGAGTGGGGGCTTTTTACAATGTACAAATACTAACACCATAGGAGAGCAGAAAACCATTTTGGATCATTTGGGAAAAGTTTGGGGTATCACTTCATGTAGATACACTATGAGACAAAGTATAGTGAACTTGTAATTCCTGAGCTGCTGTCCTTGTCTTGGTAAGACCTGTGTGGGTTTATCATTAGCCGTGTGATTATACAGCTTTTTTTTTTGGAAACATTTTAACAAAAATATACAAATATACACTTAGATACAAAAGAAATTTTCAGTGTAACAGCTGTCTTCTCTATTACCTTTGGTTTTCTTATTTCAATTTATGTAGACTTTTGATGCAATTCCAAGTGGATATTTAAGGTCTGTGTAAGGCAACATTACTACACAGTGTTTTTTCTTTTGTCAGATTGACCTAGTGCCTACTGTCTTCTTTTGAGTGCAGTTTGGAGGTTTTGCCCTGAACAGTTAGTTAAGCTCTTCAGAATGGCTATTTAACTCGTAATTTTTGTGCTCATGGGCCTAATTTCATTCTGCAACTGCTTTTAGGATACTTTCAAATGTATTACATTGTGACAAGAATTGCTATGCCCTAAGATTTTTGGAACAGGAGGATACAGCTTGGAGAATACTGAAAATGTGAAAACAGCTTGGTACGGCTCCTCTAAAGCCACCATGAGATTTCATTTTTTTTAGCACATAGATAATAAATGTAGCCTTATCATTTTGGCATCAATAGTGCATCCTATGTATAGTGAAACCAATATAAATATTTAGTTTATTGTACCTATTAAAGATAGAGATGGATATGTGTGCTCATATAAGGTACCTCTTAACATTTTCTATATATTTACGGAAGTTTAAAGTATAGTCAATAAAATACTTTCTGAATAATGTGGAAGGTGACCATGTGTTTGTCAGTGTATCCACAGCACTCTTAGAAGCAGCTCAGCAGCCCACATTCCCAGTGACAGGCCACGGACTGGCAGGCAGTCTGTCCCTCCACTGTCCCTTTCTCAGGCTGCATTGCCTCCTCCAGTTCCTCTGGCATGTGAATCTCTCTCAGAAACACTGAGGAGACTGATGCAGAGATGGTAAATAAGTTGTTTAAGTTATTGCGGAGTTTCCAAACAGACAGTTCTGTTACCTTGTATTTGTACGCTTCTGCAGCTCTCTCCTTTCATCATCATATCCCTGATGTCCTTTAAGGGAGATGTCCGTGGTTCGGTCCATCACTTCAGATACTTAATTCTAGAAACATGATAAAATCAGCCTTCTGAAATCAGAGCTTGCTGTGTTCTTTAATTCAGTGGGAGCTTCTTTGTTTGCTCACTGGAGTAAGAGTATCATCCCATTTCATTGTGGTTAGACAATTCCTAACCTCTTACATTATCACAAGATAAGATTTTCAAGCCATACAGGCCATTACTTCTTCCACAAATTGGCATGGTATTTTTTAAACAATTTGCATCCCGTCATGAGGTATTATGTCTGTAACTCATTCTCATTACTCTGCTGTATTAGAGGGTATCTGATGTTGTAAGTAAAATAGTGAAAAAACATATTCGTTTATGATGAAAAATGTGAAATATCTTGGTTTAAATTTTAATTTAAAATTTCATTTTTAAATGCTACATAAGCACATATTCATTCTTGGAGTATTCCAGCCTCAATCAAAGCCTAAACTCCAATAAAATATATATGCTTAAAAAATCTCTATGCTCAGGTTTCTTCATTACTTGAGAAATCCATCCAGTAGTTTGTTAGTAACTATCAGGTTACTAAATGCCACGGGCTGAAGCTGTTTTTGAGAAATTTGATTAACATCTCTGCCAGATTTTTCTGTAGCAATGTTTTACAAGTAAAGCTGGATGGAAACTGTGTGCTGCTGCTATTTGGGAAATCAGTTTTTCTGTCTACAGATGTATTGACGTTCTGTTCCATGTTTGCTTGGGCCACGCAGATTGTATATCCATTATTTGGTGGATGTTTTGCTGGTCATGTGCAGAGCTCAGTCTGTGTCAGAGTTGCTAGCACTATAGGGGGAAAGAGGTTCTCAAAATAAAATGTAATATGTTGTAGTTCCAGGACAAAGGCCTCATTTTGAGGCATATTAGGATATGTTCGTATCCTGAATGTTTTATGCGAGATGACTTGTATTTTCTAATAATCAGTAATCTGAGACTTTTTTCCAAGGGAATTACAGATTTAAAGGAAAAAAAAAAGAAATACTACTTCTTTGTAGAAAACATTCAGAATGAATTGTTTTATGAAAGCTGAGCTTGTTACAGAAAAAAATAAAATGCTTTCCATCTACTATTTTTTTTTTGTAGCCTGTCTGTTTAGATGACTTATGGAATTCAGTTAATTAAAAAAACCCTAAATATTTAGGTTGTGCTTGCTGCTGAAATATTTGAGCATAGATATTTATTATAAGTAATACTGTGTTGTGTTTTTGAATAAAAATTTAAGAACTATGATTGGCATGTCACTGCCTTTTATTTCCTTCTATGGTACAGTATGCAGTTCATGTCCATTTTATGCACTGTATAGCCAAACTTGAGTATGCACAAACAGTATGAGGAAAGGGTACTCAATCTGACTGCATGAAAACTCTGAGGAAATACTGATAAGTAAAACAGCTCATAAATTCTGCATAGAGAATTGTTAGCATTCATGGCTCCAAAGATTAAAACTGAGGCTCCTTTTGTCCCACCCTCAAATGACTTTTGGCAGTAGAAAAGTGCTCAGTAAAAATCCACTCACAGTCTTTATTGCCAATCCATGTCTGCCTTCTCTGTCTTATTCTGCATACCAACAGTCCAGTCTATATAGGACCATTGTTTTGATATGTTGCATTACTGTAATGAAATCTTACTTTTTGAGTTTAGTAATACCTGAGTAGCTGAATGCTGCTAAGTCAGGACTAAGTACATGTGATATGTTTAGCATGAATAGAAGATATGGAGAGGGGAGAGGGCACAGGGGAGAGGCTGTTTGGGACTGCTTTTTTTTCTGTCTGCAAATAGCTTGGAACCAATGGAAAACATCAGGAAAGTTCAAGAGAGTCCTAGCTCTTTTTTTCTGCCTCATAGATCAGTGAAGTCCAGCATCAACACAGAGTAGGGAGTGCAGAAAAAAAATTGTTTGAGGAAAAGTTTTTAATTCTGTCTTATAATTTTTGCATTTATTGAAAACTGAAACACTATTAACCATGTCTTTCAGTTTAGGAAAGGGTGGAGGTCTGTGCTGGAATTTGAGATCAGACAACAGACAGATGAGAAGCTAGTGTCCAGGGCAGAAACTGATGCACAGGAAGTTTCACCTGAATATGAGGAAGAACTTCTTTACTTTGCATGTGACCACACACTGTTACAGATTGCCCAGAGAGGTTGTGAAGTCTCCCTCGCTACAGATATTCGGGAACCATCTGGACATAATCCAGTGCCATTTGCTCTAGGATGACCCTACTTGAGCAGTGAGGTTGGACCAGATGACCCACTGTGGTCCCTTCCAACCTTATCCATTCTGTGATTATGTGATATTTTCAGAGACCATATAAAGGGCAGTGAAGGTGGTGAAGGGTCTAAAGAGTAAGTCATATGAGGAGTGGCTGAGGAGCATGAGGTTGTTTAGCCTGGAGAGAAGGAGGCTCAAGGGAGACCTTATTGCTCTACAAATACCTGAAAGGAGATTGTTGCCAGGTGGGGGTCAGCCTCTTCTCCCAGGCAACCAGCAACAGGACAGGAGGACATGGCCTCAAGCTGCACCAATGGAGGTTCAGGTTGGACATCAGGAAGAACTTCATTGATAGGGTGGTTAAACATTGGAAAAAGCTGCCCAGGGAGATGGTGGAGTCACCATCCCTGGAAGTGTTCAAGAAACAAGTCGATGTGGCACTTAGTGCTATGGTTTAGTTGATATGGTGGCGTTAGGTCAAAGGTTGGACTCAATGATCTTGAAGGTCTTTTCTAACCTTAATGATTCTATGATTCTATGAGAATCTGATCACAGTGGAATTCATCTTACCGCATTAGTTAAAACCTTGATGTCTAGTCTGAGCTAGTTGCTTGGGCTCCTACTCTATCCAGATGGCAGAGATAAATACATCTTGAGGGCAAGTCCTTTCAATTTTCTGAGATGTTTATATAATGGTAGAATGACTCATCCTCTGGCAGTATATGCATCTATTGCTTAATTAAGGGGAGATGAACCATCTAAGTTAAACACCTAATTTTCAGTGTCTGAAATAACTGAGGTGAATCTTACCTGTAGTACAGAATGTCTACTTGTGAAGATATTCTCTTTTCTGGGATTACTACTATTGTTATCATTATTATTACAGATTGTGCAGCTCTGTTCCAAAGTGTGTTATTTAAATCTTTTGAGGCTACTTTGAAAGCTAGTGGAGACATAGCCCTCATAAGGGTGATGGATCTGGGCATGCCTTTATCAGAGGGACATTCTCTTTTTGATTCTTAAAATAGATGAGTGATATGAAGATACGGAAAGTCCCTGAGAAGTGGTGAGGAGGAGTGATGGGCAAGCAAAGATAATACTTAAAATGAGCCAGTTGCATAGGAAATGGAGATATCTCTGTGGAGAAGATATGTTTCACTTTAATATATTCTCACAGCTTTCTGCTTAGTGCTGCAGAGATTGCAGAGATAGTGAAATAGATCCTGACCCAGAAATACTATAATAAATTAATTTACTGAATGTATGGCAATGCAACTGCATATATACACACATAGGCCTTATATGCGCACACAAGGAGAAATATTTTATGAGTTGATAGGCAATCAACTTGCAAATGTGGGTGTACACATGGATGTACTTGCACATATATTGCAAGTTCTCTACTATTTCAGTAGCGTCTTGCTACAGATGTACACAGCACTTGCATTCAGCTGCCAGCACTCCCTCCTTCTTCACTTGCTGTCACAGCATTTCTGAGGAGAAGGGTGGCATTAATCTAGAAACTACTCATATACTTAAAGAAACAGAATCTGAAAACAAGTAATTCAGCCAGTATAAAAATGAGATGTTCATTAAAGTGTTGTCAAACTTGCAGAGTATTGTATACATCATTTTAGGAAAGTTTTTCTTGAGGAGTACCACCTCCTTCATGTGAATTATTTTTCTTCTTGTCAGGAACTGAATGACATTGCTGCTGTAACAGCTACAACCACTGCTTATGGGGAAGGATATCATTAAGAAATTGTGATTTCTGCTTAAAAACTTGAAATAAGTAGGAAGGCTTATAGCAAGTGACAGGGCTACATGCACGTTAATCAGGTTGGATGTGTGTTCTGCAAAGGGTGCTGCTCATTGGCTGTAGTCACTGTAATCTCTCTGGTAAATCCCACATGAGCTGTAAGCTACTTTGCTTGGCAAACTGTCATGATGTAGAAGTGTTTGGAAAGCAATGGAACTGTCACCTGTCTAACCAGTCTGCTTATTTTCGTTTTGGACATTGTGCTTGCTGTCTTAGCTAGAGGGGATTTGCAGATTGGTGTGAATGTGCCCCACGGATGTTGTGTTGGTCTTGACAATTTGGTTGCTGCCATCTGTATTTCAAACCAGGCCACCCTAAGAACACAATGTAGATTATATACCAGAGTAAGAAAGAGAAGGCATCAGTCAATTACAATGATATCCCACAAATTAGAAGACAAAAGGTAGCTAAATGCCTGCCATTCAAAAATATCTTAATGCACTTCTTGCATTAAGTTTTCTTGTATTGTATCTGGTTTCAGGGTAATTCTTAATAGTTCAAAATATCTTTTTAAGGAAAAAGAACTCACATTTTTTAGCTTCATGATAACAAATTTGACAGTGACTCAGAAAAAGAAGTAGCATACTGTAGATAACTTCAATTAAAAAATATCCTTTATCTTCAACTATGACTTAATAACTATTAAATCCAAGCACTCAAATTAGGTTCAGTGATGCTAGATGCTGTACAAGTGGAATACTGATCTAGATTCCATTCTAAAACACTTGTGATGTAAAAACAGTATACTAACTTATTTCTTGTCAACTACTACAGCAAAAATTGCTCTTTGGAAGGGGCAATGAAAGTCTTACAGACTTTCAGTGCCCTGAGGATGGGGTGAAAACAGTGTGTATGTTTGAGTGAGGACTGGATGAGTGAGGAGCGAGGCTCTGCTTTTGCTCTGAAGACAGTGGAGCAGTGTGAGCAGTTGGATAGATATGTAAGTACTGTGTCTGTCTGAAAGAGCCTGAAGTTAAAGACTAGAAAACTGAACTCAATTCAAAAGACTCAAAAGAAGGATGTTCAGAGAAAAGGACAAAAAATCTTCACAGCTGTCTCTTCTCTTTGGCATGCCCTAATTGCTATGATTGTTTTTTATGTGCTTTGATGATTAGGGGAATCTTTTCTAAACAAAGTACACATTGAGGCTGATACTGCAAAGTTATCTGGAACTGTTTGTATGAAAATGGCTGCAACACAAATGCCACAGTCACTGTATTCACTTGCATGACCAGGCAGCCAGCAATTTTTCTTTCTCATTGAAAGAGAGCTTTTCTTCCTAACTCCACAGGAGGGGAGAAGCAAAGAAAGCAGAAAATTAATACAGTTTCTCCTATCTTATTTTGTGCTGTGTCTGCGGGTCACTGTGCTTACAACTAGCGTGTCCATTTAGCTGACAAGCTTGCAAGGCTCAAACTAATAAAAGGCATGCTAAGGAGAGGTGTGCAGGGAGGCAGGATGGGGACCCTGAGGAGACAGGATGGGGTTGCAGCTACAGAGGATAGGGTTGTACATCCCAGTGCTCAACATAAAAGATTGACTCACAGTCTCTGCCATGACAAGGTTCATAGACACAGTCTAGCAAGTTTTCTAGTCAGCAAGCACTGAATCCATGTGTATATAATAACCCTCACTTTCTATATTACTACTTAAAGACCTTATGATGTTAATCCTGGAAAATATAGAATAGATATTTTAGAAGGAAATTACAGCTTGATTCTTATCTGATTGTGTATGAGAATTGAAATTCAACAAAGGCAAATACAGGGTCCTGCACCTGGGGAAGAATAACCCCAGGCACCAGCACAGGCTGGGGGCTGACCTGCTGGAAAGCAGCTCTGCAGAGAAGGACATGGGCGTCCTTGTGGACAACAACATGTTCATGAGCCAGCAGAGTGTCTTTGTGGCCAAGAAGGCCAATGGTATCCTGGGGTACGTTAGAAAGAGCATTGCCAGCATATCCAGGTGAGTTATCCTGCCCCTCTATTCAGCCCTGGAGAGGCCACATCTGAAGTGCTGTGTCCAGTTCTGGGTTCCTCAGTACAGGAGAGACATGGAGCCCCTGGAGTAGGTGCAGCATAGGGTAAGAAAGATAATTAAGGGACTGGAGCATCTCTCTTACAAGCAAGGTCTGGGAGAGCTGGGCCTGTTCAGCCTCTAAAAGAGACAACTGAGAGGGGACCTCATCAATATCTATAAGTATCTGAAGGGAGGTTGTCAAGAGGGTGGATCCAGGCTCTTCTCAGTGGTGCCAAGCAATGGGGCAAGAGGCAACAGGCAGAAACTGATGCACAGAAAGTTCCACCTGAATATGAGCAAGAACTTCTTTACTGTGCAGGTGACCATGCACTGGAACAGATTGCACAGAGAGGTTGGGAAATCTCCCTCACTGGAAATATTCAAGAGTCATCTGGACACAATCCTGTGCAATCTGCTTTAGGATGACTCTCTGTAGTGGGTTTCTGTGGCTCGGTTTTGGTAGCGGGGGGAGCTACGGGGGGGCTACAGGGGTGGCTTCTGTTAGAAGCTGCCAGAAGCTTCCCCTGTCCCATGGAGCCAATGCCAGCCAGCTCCAGGATGGACTTCCTGCCGCTGGCCAAGGCCGAGCCAATTAGGAGTAATAGTAATGCCTCTGTGACAACATATTTAAGAAAAGAAGATTGTGGGCAGAAGAAATTCCAGCCAGGGAAGAGCGGAGTGAGAACATGGGAATAACAATGCACCAAGGTCAGTGCAGGAGGAGGGGGAGGAGGTGCTTCAGGTGCAGGAGGTGTGGCCCCTGCAGCCCGTGGTGCAGACCAGGATGGAGCAGCTGTGCCCCTGCAGCCCATGGAGCACTATCAGGGTGCAGAGACCCACCTGCAGCCCATGGAGGAGCCCATGCTGGAGCAGGTGGATGCATGAAAGAAGCTGTGACTCCATGGGAGGCCCAGGATGGAGCAGGGTCCTGCCAGAGACCTGCAGCCCATGGAGAGGGAAGCCCACGCTGGAACAGGTTTTTCACGGGTAGGACTTGTGGCACCTGTGGGGGACCCACATTGGTACAGCTCATTCATGAAGGACTACACCCCACAGAGGAGTGACCCATGGAACAGCAGTTTGGGAAGAACTGCTGCCTGAGGGATGGACTCACACTGGAGAGGTCCACCAAGGACTGTCTCCCATGGGAGGGACCGCCCACAGGAGCAGGGGAAGGACTCCTCTCTCTCGAGCAGCAGAAACAACAACTGAGCGTAACCCCCATTCCCTGTCCCCCTGCACCGCTGGGAAGGAGGAGGGAGAACATGGAAGGAAGGAGGGGTGGGGGGAAGGTGTTTTTTAAGACTGTTTTATTTCTCACTCTTTGGCTCTTATCCTGTTAGTAATAAATATAAGTACTATCCACACTTTGAGTCTGTTTTGCCTGTGAAGGTAATCAGTCACTGACCTCTCCCAGCTTATATCTCTACTCATGAATTCTTAGCTGGTTTTTTCCTCTCTCCTCTGTCCAGTTGCAGAGGGAGAGTGAGAGAGCGGCTTTAGTGGGTACCTGATATCTGGCCAGGGTCAACCCACTACACCCTGCTTGAGCAGAGAGGTTAGACCAGACTACCCACTATGGTTCTTTCTAACCTTACCCATTTTGTGATTCTGTGAAGAGTAAATACACTCATTTATTGGAGTGTTTTACACTTGTCATCATGGCTAGGCTTTGTGAACGAAGATTTGGGAAGGGCTCTACCCACATTTGTTACAAGCACGCTGGTGGCTAAAAAGGCCAATACAAGACAGGCATGTCTGGTTGCAAAAGGCACAGCAGAAAGGCTCCTTAGATGGTATATTCTGCAAAGCACAATTCTTTCTGCGTTATCTTTTCTCCTAGAAAGTGATCCTGCGTGCTTTCTCAAAAGCATCAGCAGCGTTATAGATGGTGTGTCTCCAGACCTCCTGATTGGAGGCCAGAGTAGACCAGTTATGTTGATCAATATGGCCGAGGCTGAGATGTTGTTTCAGGGAGTCCTTGTATCTTCTCTTCGGGGCTCCTGTCATGCGGCAGCCGGTGGCAAGTTCACCATAAAGCAGGATCTTAGGGAGGTGGTGGTCCTTCATCCTGGAGACGTGTCCTGCCCAGCACAGCTGTGTTCTCTGCAACATGACCTCAATACTTGTGACTGCTGCTTGTTCTAGAACAGACATATTAGTCACATGATCTGACCAGTGGATGTTTACGGTTGTGTGGAGACAGCCTTGATGGAAGTGTTCTAGGAGTTGCAGGTGGTGGCGGTAGATGACCCATGATTTGGATCCATATAACAGACTAGGCAGGACAATGGCTCTGTAAACACTGATCTTTGTACTTTTTTACACTTGTATAGCTGACATAATTAGAGTCACAATCTAACTAAACAATGAGGTAAATATCTTTTGCTAATTCAGCTCTTCCCCTGTTTCTTAAAACAAACAAACAAACAAACAACTCCTATCAAAGGTTTTCTCAGAAACATACTATGAACGATCTTTCAAAATTGAACAATAGAAGAAGGAAAAACCAACCTTTTCTTTTGACTTATTCATTGGCTGGTGTTTATGTGGAATGGTGAAAACTTGGTAAATTTTTGCCAAGTTAAGGAAAGGTGCTGTAAAATGCAGAGTGAAAACTTAGCTCATGATCTAAATCCTAGTGCTGGAACCAACCACTATAGTCTTTGTAGAGGGTTATCCTTTCTGACTCCTCATTTACCCTTGCCCAAAGGACCCAGCTTGTGGTCCCATCTCCATTGCCCTGGAAAAAACTAGGTGGGGTGGTTTCTGAAGCACCTCAATGAGCTGTTGGGTTTATTGGAGAGTACAACTTGGGAACAGCACCAGATGAGTGATCCTCCATCGCTGCCTGCAGGGACTGAACATTTCCCTTACCCAGCACTTTCAGATATTGTTGGGCTGCTCCTGATGAGTAGAGCTGTGGCAAATGTTACTGACATGGGCTTCTCCATGGGAACTTCTGATTCTGGAGGGCTATGGATGTTGTCATTTAGAGCAGATTTCCTTTCCTGAGGCTAGTGAAAATTTGTCCAGCAGTATAATCTGTATCTCTGAGGTCCTTAACGTATGGGAAGGTGGCTGACTCCAGTATTTGAAGTTTGAGTCATACCTGACTGGTATGTAAGCACTCATTGGTGCTCTCCTAGATACTGCAGTAGCAGCATCAGTGGTTCGCTGCTTCCAAAACAGGATATGGTTTCATGTATATTTTTAAAATGCAGTTTGCAGGTATGGACTTACGTGATGATAGCTAAACAAATAGGAGTTTGAGGTTCTACAAAGCTCACAAAGTATGTATGATGTTTCTAAAACTGGTTAGCACCTTTTCCCCATTACTCATTCCTATTATTTCAAGTTTTATAATTCTTTAATTAGTGATACATTTTTATGTACAGCATTTTGCCCATGAAAACTGTGAGGGAGTCTGGTTTCTTGTATTTTAGCCCTTTTCGTGATCACTTGCTCAGATCTAAATTTCTAACCACGGATGAGCTCACACTTAAGTCTTCACTGAGAGCCTTTTTCTTTTTTTTCATGGCTTCTTCTTTCCATTTGTAAGATAAGAAGGTAAAATCTATGAGAACTCAATTTCCTTCAGCTTTTGTTCAAATTAACCAGCATGTTCAAAAGTTATTAGGTATGGACATGAATGGAATGCAATACCATAATCCTATTTGCATAAATAGGATTATTAATTATAAATTTATAATCCAACATCAGAGAACTGAATGTGTAAGGAGAGAAAAACACACTCTATTTTCCCTCTACCTCATCATAGGCTATCTTGTCTATATATGGTATCCCCACTATATATGGAGATGTGAATATATCTGTATAATATTATATATATATAGTTTCTACAGCTTTTAAAGTTCAGACTTTTTCTATCTTCCTCTCAGCTGCTTTGCTTTTTATTGAATTTCTGGAAATGTCTTTCCAAGTCTTTGTGCATTTTCTTACTTATATGCTTGTCATAGAGTGATTTTTAATTTTGGTGTGAATCTTGAAGATCATAGACTTTTTTGAGGGAAAACTCACACTTTAGATTTAGTTAGAATTCATTAAAACTAAGAAAGTCTCTGTCTTGTGGAAACTCACATATTTTCCAGAGTAGTAACAATACAAAACTGTTATTTGCAAAGTTTATATCATTAACCTGCAAGCCTCATTCTTTGTTAAATTTGTCCAAATCAACAGAAATTTCTTCAGCAGTCTGAAATGCAACAGATAACTGAGACCAAAAAAAAAAAAAAAAAAAAAAGAGGGAGAAAAAAAAAAAAAATTTTTTTTTTTTTT
>NW_016690189.1:1366373-1402395 GCF_001604755.1 Lepidothrix coronata
AAAAAAAAAAAAAAAAAAAAAAAAAAAAAAAAAAAAAAAAAAAAAAAGAGAGAGAGGAAAGTCAAAACTATTTGATTTCTCTTTGCTGTTATAAGGATAAACTGTAAATACCAGGGAGGCATTTTATGTTTGACTTTTTAAACCCATATTTGAGCATTCATTATTTTGTCTATACCTGGTAAAACTGTATGTAACACCAACATGAACAATGCTTAGCTAAATAGGCAAAGAACAGATTTTAGGGGCAGCTATTCAATTTTGAATCTAGAAATACAAGCTTTAGTTGTTCAGTCACACAGTTCCTGTGTTTGAATACAGCAGCATTGTGCAAGAAGCCAAAAAAACAAAACAACATTAACTGTTTGGCATACTTTATAGCAATTCAGTTGGAGAGGAAGAATTTAATGGTCAAAACATTAGAAGCAGCTGTGAACACCTTAAGCAGGTTTAAAATTTTAAGTGCATGTGGCTTTAGAAGTGAACAGAGTGTAGTGCTGGCATTGGCTCATACAATTTTTGAATGGCGAGGAACATATTTCAGTAAGCCTTAGCCAAGCTGTTTTAATTCGTCTACAAAAGAAAAAAGATCTTATGAACTGAAAACATCTTGCACTGAATGGGTAAACTTGATCAGTTTAGTCTGAATTATTTGGCTTCACTCTACATGTCTCATTTGATGTTTATTGGCCTTTGTACAACTGCAGAATAGTCATGTAGGAAAGAGGAGCTGGAAGCACTGTAGACTGTTCTTTTTGGAGATATTTGTCCCTCATATTTGTGTACTTGAGCCAGAGAGTTCAGGTTAACACTATGAAAAATAGTGCTTCCTGAAGCATAGCCATATTTATCTGGCATTAATTCATATACAATGGAAACAACATTGGCATAATTACAGAAAAGGAACCAATTACAAAAGTGTATGGAGTGGTGATTTTAATAGAGTCACAGTTTATTAAAATCATAGTAAGCAGAAAAGGAAAACTCTTTAGAAATTTTATCTAATTTCTCCTCCTTCCAACTTTTCTCCTATATATATTAATGTACCACTATCTACTTTTTTTATTTTTAAGTTTTAAATCTAAAGAGGAAAAAAAAAGATAGGAGATCTTTAAATGTTTCATCTTTATCAGGCTCTTCAGCCATCAGAAAATCAAAGGTTCACTTGAGAAAACAGTTTTCATTTTTGCCATAGTGGTGAAGGCAAGTTATGGAATATTAAAATTAATAATATGTGAAATGCTATCAGTTGTGCTTCCTCAGAATTACATACCTCAGACAGCAATTGCTGCATATGTAAAATCTGGAGATACTCTGAATGTTACCTAGTAGATCCAACTTTTCTAGCTTTTTAGGGTCTAATTCAAATTTCTGGTGAACAGAGGCCAAAAGTCAAATATCTATATAGATACATAAATGTATTTTTGAGTTAGAAAGGACTCTGGATGTCTGCAAGTACACAGAGACTGTTTGACTTGAACTCTTCTGACATTAGCCACCTGTTCCATAAGCTATAGGACTAGTAAAATAGAGTTGCAGGAGTATCCTGGTTTTCTACTTTCTAGACAGCAAAGCACTGCAGCCAATTTTTAAAACTGAGCGGGAAACAGAAAGGAGGCAATAAAAAAAGCCCTCTAGAGATATGAAGTACTTTTCCTCATGGTTGTTTACAGTACTGTCAAAAGGTATAACTGTGCTCTTACAGAGCGGAGTAAGACTACATTCCTCAACGCCATTAGAAAGATCGCTGCTTGGACTTGGTCCAAAAATCTATTGCAAATTACAGGTAGACCAGTTTTTATCAAATATTCAAAGGAGAAACTGTGTCTGAAATTATTTTAAAATAAACTCCAAATCATAAAATAAGTCACTCCTAAATCCAATACATATTTATATGAATTTAGGTTTTATTTTTTTTCTTTTCTTCTTTTCTAATCTTTCTGATGTTTTCTCAGTAGAGATTTGGTATTCTTGCAGGTTTTTTAAACTTGGCTTTCTGTAACTCTTAAGCGGCTTCTCCAGATGTTGGATGCTCATTAAAATGAATTCTATTCTAGTTCAGAAGTCTTTGGAGAAGCACCGAGTAAGGCAATAGTCCATTGGCTCTCTCATATTAGACTCAGTGTTGGGTTCATTTCACAGGCCTAAGTTCAGCAGTAAAAATGTACAGCTGTTAGTTCATTTCTCAACAGTGCTTTTGGCCAAAGAAGACTTTTATGTACTATTGCAATTACTTAGGGAGTTTTTTGTGGTAAAGGATGCTCTTTGCTTCCTTTGATCATTGTTGTGTGAATCTGACACACGGATGATTAAATGTTTTTAAATCCACACTGACAAAATTGAGTTTTCTGACATAGGTGAAAGAGGTTCAAAACAACATGATCAGACTTTTCTGAGTCTGCTGAGTATTTTCAGCATGTTTAAATTGGCTTAGTTTTATGTTTGGGAGAAGGAGAAAAGAGAACGAGTCAACTTTAAAATTCATTTTAAGAACAGGGTAATCCCGCATAAAGTAAGAACATGTTACAATGGAAGGAAGTAAATTCAAGAACACAGAGGTTATATCCTACTTCCTTTGCATTTTATACCAGCATGTAGTAACTTAATAGACTACTAAAGAAGTCGATAGGGGAGATGTCTTTTTTTTCTTTTCCTAGGGATGGCAATTATTTTTCAGATTTGACTGCTAAGTGCAACCTTATGTTTTACTTAACACATGAAGAGTTGATCAGGTGTGTTATTTTTTGGGTTAGTAGGTTGCTCAGTTCAGTAAACTGCTTTATTTTTAACCTAAATGCTTTTTTCATCTTTTGAAACAAAGTGATGCCTATTATCTTGGTGAGACTGTGGTAATGCCAAAGGAATTGTCCCTTTTAAAACACTGCATGTTAAACAAGCTTCTAGAGTGTAGAGATTAACATGAGAGATTTATAATTAATACTCAGATATTTTTTAATACCAGTTTTAAATATTTCTCCTGCAAAAATTACAGATTGTTGATTTTCATGTGAAATTTGTTTTAATCTCGTTATTTCAAGGCTGTCAAAAAAACCCCCCAGTTCATGGTAGAGCTATTTCCATCAAATGGAAATGGTAATGAAAAATTTCCTTGTTTCCTAATAACTGAATTTAACCAGGACTGCTCATGTGTCTTTACTCACTAATGCATCCATTATTGTAACTATTGGAAACTGGGCATTGTAATAATCAGCATATCTGATTTGTTAATTCTTTTAGTATGCTAAATCTTACTGCGTTAGACATTCTTTACTTTTGGCCTGCTCTCACTGAAATGAGAACCTTTGGATTTTCTTATTGGGAAGGAATACAAATTGCCTTGATGTAAAATATAGAAGATGCTTCTGGGTGGCTGGCTGAATGCAGGCAGCGTTTGAGGACAATTTTAATGGCTTATTTGGCATAAAGATAGTTGGAATGTGTACAGAAGGGAAAGAAATTATTGAGCTGAAAACATTTATACTTAAAATAATATACAAAGACAGTACATCAAAAGCACCTAAAATTAAGACATGTAGCTTTCAGGTTGAAAATGTGGTTTGAAAATAGCTTTCCTATAGATTACCCCATTTTCATGGTTTACTGGGAAAGGTATTTCATTACTCTGTGAAATCTATGGCAGATTCTTAAGGCATCCCTACAAATAAGGCCAGACTTCAGTAGCCCTGAAAACTTCTAATGTTTCACATTCTATGTGAATAAATTACCGCAATGCTAATTACCACTAATTCAAGGACTGGGACTGATACTTGTTTGCTATCCTGTGGTCACGCCATGTGCACATCTTTCATTGTAAACTAAATGCAAGGAATATTAACCACCAGCTTACTTCACAATAACTGGTTCTTGTTCCCAGCCTTAATTACAAATATTACTTTGGCTTTACCAGGGCACACAGAGCTGACAGGAATCATTGTTACTGTATGTAACTGTTAGTAATATTGAAGGCATTTTTGCAGTGACTTCAGGAGGGGCTGGATTAAAGCAGATGTCATATGAGGCAAAATTCACACCAAACCTGACATCACTTTGGGCTGAGTATTTTATCTGTGAGTACATCTGGGACCCATGCATGTCTGAGGACAGAATATAGCCCTTTAACTCTTTGCCAGAAGGTAAGGATTTGAAAGTCCCAGTGGTCTCATGGTTGTTATTCATTCTAATGAAATGATCCTAGCACTTAGAGAATTAATTTATAACATATATTAGGAGTTGTCTTTTCCCTTCAGAAGACTACACATGTGCACAACAGAAGTCTTGTGATGGTTGGCAGGTATCCTTGCCTCACTCAAGTATCAAACTGTTGGCGTTTTTTCCTGAAATTCCTGGATGGGGAAAGATTATACTCATGGCCACCATCTGGTTGGCCAAGTTTTTTTGTTTTCACATGGCAGAGAAAATCTGTGTCAACTGCATAAGGGAAGTTTTTGAAACCTGATTTGACTGTACTGCTTGTTGTATGTAGTTCTGTGTTTCAAATCATTATCATATCTTTTAAAAAGTTTCCGCTTGCACTTGAAAACTTGTAACATCTTAACATAATAGACTTGAGCATGAAGAGACATTTTATAGATCTACTCATAAGATGTAATTTCCTTGCAGCCTGATTTTCTGGAAAACTTTCTTCCCTGCTTTGGGTAAGGAATTATTTTCTGATAAATATTAAGATGAAACCATCATATTGTTCCTCTATACTTCTTGCACTGTGCTTTTCTGCACTTCAGCAGGACCTAATACTGAAAATTTTGTTCCTCAGGTGTTCTTTATGAACAGCAAGGGCAGGATCTTTGAATCAGCCCACAACTTTGATTAGCCAAACGTGTATTCTTTATGGCATCTCTTATTCTTCAGCAAATGCTATTGAATTATGTCATGTCTTCTTAAAAGTATCCTTCTGTGATTTTGCCTTTCAGATTGACTTCAGTTTATCAAAAAGATATTTTCATTTCCTTTCCTGTCAACGTATAGCATCTACATCAAGGGTAGGATATGATTCATCTTACTGCTGAGCCATAGATTGGAGTATCTGTACATCTCCATGGCTTTCTACTTTCAATTTTATGGAGAGAGTGCTGGAGCACATCTCTGTGTGTATTACCTCTGTGTGTGGCCATACTGATCATCATAACTGGTCTACTCTGGCCTCCAATCGGGAGGTCTGGAGACACACCATCTATAACGCTGCTGATGCTTTTGAGAAAGCACGGAGGATCACTCTTGAGGAGAAAAGGCAACTCAAAAAGATTCGTGCCTTGCAGAATATACTGCCTAAGGAGTCTTTCTGCTGTGCCTTTTGCAACCGGGCATGCCTATTTCGTATTGGCCTTTTTAGCCACCAACGCGCTTGTAACAAACGTGGGTAAAGCCCTCCCCAAATCTTTGTTTGCGAAGCCTAGCCATGAATGAATGAATGAACATCAGGATGCCAGGAAATGCAGGTCTCTGTAAAAACTGAGCAGCTCTGTAAGGCCTTGGTGTATATGATCACGGTGCTGCAACTCCCCTAAACTTAATAACTCACAATTCTGCCCAAAAGACTTTGGGCCTAAGTCTTCTCCTATTCCTCAGAAAAAGAAAAAAAATTTATTCCTAAGAATTTCTGCGTGCCTTCCTCTTGAACAGAAGGAAAACTACAAATTTCACAGAGATTGTCTTTGCAGCAAATTAGAAGGATTGCTGGTGTTTGATGCCTATAGTAGCCTTGGGATGGAGCAGTAATTCAGATTCTCATTGCTTTGGGCCAAGTTAAAAGATGGTGCACCTCTGGTGCACCTGGAGATGGGAAGATGGATGACCTTAGCAGGCATCAGCCTTTTCAGAGTTCCTGTGTGCTTATGACATGATTCCCTCTTCTCTACCACCCACTCACATCTGTTTAAAGGGTTACTATGATTTCATACACCAGCACAACTCCAGAGACAATTCAGAGCTTCCCTTCATGCTGAACTAGAAGGAGTTGCACCTCCTACACCTGCTCTCTACTCAATAGGACATAAAAGAGGCCTCAATAAAGGTGTTGGTTGCTTTTCTGTTTTTTTGTCTGTCCCCTCTTGAGGCCCTCTGAGGAAGATCGTATTGATCTTGGTGTTGAAGCTAGTTGTTTGGGTCACTAATCCTAATTTAGAGTTTCTAAAGCAGACTTTCTTAAAGGCAGCATGAGGCATCGTTATGTACTGTTAACAGTGTGATGATGCAGTCTAAAACAAGAAAGATGGTGTACTTTGGGTTGAATCTAGGTGTCTCTCTTAAGGTTAAGTATTTCCTCTTAGCTCAATAGAGTTTCATTTTCACACAGTTTTATTTTACTTTCTTTTCCTTTACATGTGGGAGGATATTACACTGACCATTGCAAATCCCCACTGAAAACACTTAGTGTTTATATTTTAGATGACATTTAACAGAAGTATAATCAATTAGAAGTGTGGCAGAGATGAAACACAGATTAGATATTAAATGGCACAAAGAAAAGCATGAAAAATATTATTAATTCCTAAATCTAAGTTGTGGTGGTTTGGGCTAGGCCTTCCTTGGTGACCAGTTTGTAACCAAGGAAGGGTCCAGATTTACCCAGTATTCCCTACGATTTTTACGTAAGACAGATTATAAGAAGAGAGGAGGAGAGGCCTTCGCTCTCTTTCCTTCCGGCGGCTTGGAGGTGCAGGTTCCCTGCTGTTGAGTCTGCCGTGTTGGGGAGCGAGGCCTGGTTGGGCCTTGTCGACCTTGGGAGACGGAGGTTGCCGGCGGTCATTCCGGAGCGGCTCTCAGTTGTCCCAGGGGAGTAGTGAGCTGTTTTTCTTTGCTAACTTCTTAGTTGTTGGATATTGGATCTTGGGATATCTATATATTTTATTTTAGTTTTGTTCCTTTTCCCTTCCCCCTTCCCTTTCCCTTGTGAAATTGTATATAAGTGTAAATATATTTATATATCTCACTTTGGTTGTTTCTCTCTCGTTTCGGGTTTTTCTTAGTTTTTTTCTCCCTCTTCTCCCTGAGGTTGGGGGGGACGACACTTCTGGTGGTAAGGTTTGGAGACTTGGCAGGGAGCCAGCTTCAAACCATATCAGTTCAGTTATTTCAGTTTTCTTTTTTGTCACAGATGATCCTGAATTATGAACAGTCCTATTCTTCTTGAATATTTGTGGTCTTCATTCTCCTCATAAGTGGGTGGGTGAAAAAGATGGTGTAATAGAAACCAACTGGTTATGTTAAATCTTCCATTAATGTCTATCATTATAGAATTTGTTCAGATGTAACAGCTGAGGAATGTATGGATTTGACCATTTTGGTCAATTGGGGTTTTCTGGGTAATATGTACCACTTCTGTCATGCTGATTGTCATGGATTTACTTGTTCTAAAAAACCAAATGGGAAATTTTTTTTTCCCCTGTTGCTTGTGCGGGAGGGATGTTGAATGGAGAGGACAGTTTTCTGCCTTGGGTGATTACCTACACAAAGGAGCTGGCTGGTAGAACTACATTCCAGGCTGATAGCTCTCTCTGGGGCTGGTTAGGGGGTGGTGAGTTTTTCTCCCCTCCTCTCCTTGGAAAGCAGCACTTGATTTTCTGCCTTAATGGAGGCAAGGGGGGTGTGTGTGTTGGAAAAGCTTTGAGGCTGTTTTGCTCTCGACCTGGTCATCTGGCTGCTCTCTGGCCTCGGCTTGCCTGCATGCTGCCCTATCTCCAGCCCATATTTGCTCAGATTCCATTGTACAGTTTGTGCTCACCGACAAACAAGAGAGTAGTCCTGTCTACAGCCAGATGCAGACAGTGTGAGTTTAGTGGGAAAGAAATCGCCTTTCTTTCCCCTTTTCTTCCCCTTCCCTTCCCTGGTGGGGGGGGGGAAATCTCCATTTTTTGGCTTCTGCGATCCTGGGCCCCCATGCGACAAATGCCAGAGCCCAACAGCACGCCCTGCCGACCAACACAGCGCAGTGCAGGCTCTGCACCTCCAGTGATCCAACAGCGCTCCTGCCCACCGTGATTAGAATCGCGCTAGAGGACAGAGAAGTATCAAACTGTTTCCTTTTTGAAGGGGACTTTTGGGTACACGATTACTGTTAAGTTGTTTCTGTGTTCTGTTGCTGGTTTTGCCAATATACATATATTCTTTAATAAAGGGTTGTTATTTCTTCCTTTTTCCATACCTCCTTGATTGGAGCCTCTTAATTCCAGATTTA
This sequence comes from Lepidothrix coronata, assembly GCF_001604755.1. Taxonomy (NCBI): domain Eukaryota; kingdom Metazoa; phylum Chordata; class Aves; order Passeriformes; family Pipridae; genus Lepidothrix; species Lepidothrix coronata. Next base: position 1,374,565 of record NW_016690189.1, read on the forward strand.
CAATTGCTGAGGGAGAGGAATTTGGTTTACCTCATAACTCATCCTCCTTAGCAAAACACTCCAGTCTCCTTAAACTGAGACACTGATGTAAATACATCAGTGCAGGATGCTTATAGATTGGCCTCATCTGTTCATTTGATGCTAGTTCTAGTTATAAGGATTTATGTAGAAATCCACTCATGCATGATCTTATTGTTAAAACTGAAAGACCTATTGGATTTTAACAGTGCTGTGCTGATACCCAAGAGATTTTATTAAGCAATCTCCTGAAACCTTTTTTATCCCCACGTGTGTTTTATACCTTACAAGTATAACTGAAGTCAATGTCAAGTTCCCATCAGCACACATGCAAATCAGGAAGGCAAGTACTGAAGGTTACAAGTTTGGCTGAAGAGCTACCCTTGAAAATATACTCATATTTTTTCAGATCAAAGTGTCAGTGCCCCTTTAGGAGAGTTACCTAACATTAAGCAAAATGGTTTTATAAATGTAAGTTTAGGAAATTCCCTGGAAAGAACTGAAATAATGTGCCTAATTTTTGCTTTTAACTACCAGATCCCACTGGATATATAGTGTGTAATGAAAGGAGCAAAATGGTTTTATTTTTAAAATTTAAATGGTGCTGTTTTCAATAACATTTATTTCAAATGTACATGTTGGTCAAATTGTTTCATGATCAGTGTATGAACTGTATATGTCTCAAAGACTACCTATCATCCACACATTACTTTGAATATTTCCTGAAGTCATGTGCAATGCGTAAGGCACTAGTGCTGTTCCACCCGCATTTTCTGGATAATGGTTAGCCTCCGTTACTGCTTTTGCAAACACTCAGGCACTGTTGTCATTCTCTCTTTGACTCTTTTTACCCTCAATCTTGAGCTAGCACAAGTATTTGAGTAGATAAATAGATCGGAATTCATAGACTTTTATCAGAAGCTAAATAAAAAATATGACAATCTGGATCTGTTTTCTGGTACTGTTCACAGACTCTTGTAACAGGAGATGATGGGAGGAGTAACCGGTGGGTATAGGAAATGGATGGGACTTTTGGAGCAGTTGTCAATTTGTATCAATTTAAAACATTCCTTAGGCTGGGACTCAGTAGCATCCGATTAAAAATAAGAACACTTAAGATAAATAGGGGAGGCTTTTTTAAAACTGTATTTATGTTTCTGATAGGAAACTATTTTTTGAAAGTACTGGGGTTAGTCAAATGCGGAATGTTTTTTCCAGTAGGTGAAAGACACACTATAGAAGAATTATCCCATTCAGTGGCAAGACAAAAAGAGGTATTGGAAAAAGAAGACATCTGTTGGTGAAGTAGAACGTAGATTGGCAAGAGATGAAATGGGATGACCAAAAGAAAACTTTCTCAACATCTTAGAGGAACATATTTTAATTGTTTTAGTTCCTTGACTAAGCTCGAAACACATCTCCTGTTCTCCTTTCAAGCTATGATAGAAGGAGGATGCATCTACATTATGCTTAATAGTTGAATGTTGTGCTTAAATTTTGTACTCACAGCAAGAAACAGTAGACATGAGTTTTAGGCTTTTCTCAGTCTGAATTCACAGACTCCCATTTCCTAGAAGAGTGCTCTATTCATATTGGTTTGGTTGGGAAAACCCATCAGTCTCTCTGTTGAAGGGTAGCTGGAGCCAGGAGCAGACAGTACTGGGAACCTCCTTCTGACAGCATTCAAAAAAAGTCTTTTTTTCTTTTCTGTAAGTGAATAGGAATAATTCTTTTTGGTAGGATCAACCTGTAGGTCAAGTGTAAGGTAAATTGAATTTCATTAGGTTGCTGAATGAGAAGATTAATAAAGGGAAGAGACAAGTTTCCCACCAGGCTGCATCTACTGGCCTGCGCGAAGAGGGTGAGATGACGGCTGCAACTTGCAGAGCATGGACTGTGCAGCACATAACTCCTTCTCACTCACTCAAAGCATAGCAGATGACTAAAAGGTAAAGAAAACCCATTCCCTTCATGTATGCTCCCTACAATATGGAGATGGGAAATCAGTTTATTTGAATTTCAGTGTATGATCCCCAAGTTCCTATGTACTTTACTTCTGTGGAGGATGAAGCGTGTTCCTATTGATGGAATATATTAAGTCCCCAGTATAACAAATGTGTCTAGGAAGAAATAGGTGCCTGAAAGCCAGATATACAAAGTAACAGGATAAGGGCCCTTAAACACTGCTCCTCGTGAAAGCTGGCTTTGGACAGTAAAAGTGATTAAAGTAAAAGTAAAAGACAGTAAAAGTAAAAGTAAAATGGTGATTGGTAGACCACCAATGATCATTACTTCTGCAGGATTAGATGACATGACAGTTTTTACAGTACTATGAACTTTGTTAGAAAAAATAGAAAGGAACAGCTTTCGTTTTGAGAACAGAAATTTCCACAACCAATCCCTTGGTTTTCTCTTTTTTTTCCCAATAGGGTGATATTGATTTAATATTAGATATATATTGTCTCTGGATCCACTTTCAATCTCGGCCACACTCTCTAAATAAGAATCTGCAATCCAACTGACTGTTTTTGCAAAGTTCCCTTAATACATCTGTAAATGAAAATACGTGTGTGGGAACAGACTGCATAGGTTTAACTAAATTGGCTTGAAACACACATATTTTAGCTAAGTGAGTGCAGGATTTTGTGCAGACCATGTCTGTATCACCTACCTATGTGTTCTGGTTTAGTTAGGAAATATAAGAATGGAATGTCTGTGAGGGGAGGAGAAAATTCAGTTATAATCAGTTATTTGAGATTTTTTAATGCAAGTCACAATATGAAAGGAATAACTACTATTTTTCAACTGGTTAGTATGAACATTGCTTAAAATCTGTAAGCTTTGTTACTGACTTTTGGAAAAACAAAACAAACCCCCTTCTTGCTGGGAAATATTTTCCCATCTTATTAGGGGAAAAATAAGAAGTACCCATAGAGATAAAGAGAAAATAATCTTTGGATGTTTAACACTATAATTTAGAGCATTTCAAGGGAAAAAAAAAAAGAATCAAAATCTGCTCTTGATTATACATGACTTTCAATGAATCAAAAGGGAGTAGCACAAGCACATCCAAAGTATAGAATTTGGCTCATGGACATATGGAAAAGAAGAGACTTGAGAAATACATACTCTATATAACCACCATCATTATTATAATAATGCACCTTTGAATTTTAGAAAGTGTTTGCAAATGTGATAGCAAAAGATAAATAAATTAAAATAAATGACAGAAAATACAACTGAATATTATTGCTGTTCAGTAGCAGGCACATTGCAGGGTCATCTGCACTTTACACGAGGCATATATTTTGAATTTAATTCTTCCAAATTATGTCATTTTCCTTGGAAGTATTGATGTGGTTTTGTTGTTTTGGGGGAGGGGGTATATAAATTATGTACTATAAATGTATTTAACTCGTAAGTTTTACAATAAACTGCTATTAAACGTTTCAAACTTTAAAACTGCTTAAAAGTGTGAATTTGTCCATGAAGAACTGTCAATGTAGAATCGAAAGAACAGTGAAATCCTTTAAATGCCACGTCTTTGTAATTCATATTGCACCTGTGTAATTTCAGATCAATAAAAAGCTGCAGTGTCTGTTTCTGGTTGTACTTACAACACCGTAAATAACCTAATGTCCATGTTGATAATTACCAAGCTCTAGTGAATTGGTCTAAGAGCTGTTGGCAGAACTGTACTTCCTTCCACCACCTGCAAATGCAGAACACAAGAGAGAGCTGAAATTAAATAAATAACAGCTGTTCTTTTCCCTGCTTGATAAATTGGTCCTATACCAGAAATCTCCATGAGAGTTCAAAGTATTGGAGACAGGAAGATAGGAAAGCATCGTAAGCTTTGTTAACTTGAAATAGTTCATAGAAAGGGTCATGTGAACAGAAGGACTGTTGATGAATAAAATCTTGAAATCTGTTTTTGTGGCCGTAAGGGGAGATTATGGTAGCTCATCTGCCTCGGATAAGCCTGGATACTTTAGAGTAATGTTTGGTAACTAAATACACTGTGTGGCTGTTATTGACTTTCAGATAAGAAAGAAAGATCAGATAGATTATAAAGAATTATATTCTACAGTTCTTGTTAAAGTCAATACTGTTCTACTTAAAAAACATAAATGCATCTGTTTGAATGAGCTTCCAGTAGAAATTCAAAGCTGGACTTTTCCGTGAGTCTAAGATGTAGTTTTGTAATCTTTTTGTTTTCCGATTGTAAATACAGCAGTTAGTCTTGCTCTATAATAAATCCTGAATTTCTTTTAAATGTAAATATATGTTAAAATTTTCTGCATACCCATATTTAGATGTTTAGACTTGTCAAGCAATATTAAAATTACCTTATCCTGAAAACACCAGAAAGTGAAATCAACGTTTATAAGATGTGATTCACTGGCCATAAACACATATCATATCTTTCAGCATTCTTCTGTGCTTTATTCTACTTAGAATATGCACTTTATAAAACAGTGATAAAATCTGAATTATAAATATTCTATAGTCCTTCAGTGAAAGTACAGTAATTGATTCTGGTGATTATACCTATATATTGGACTAAATTCTTACTTAAAAAATCAACCTCTGGAGGCTGATTTCTGTCCATCTTAATGTCCAGTAAATCTCCTGATCAATCCTCATCTCAGTTGCGTTTATTAAAATCTTGGATATTTTTATTTTGGAAGTCAGGCATATAGAGCTGGCAGAACCTAACATTTCTTTCTTTTGTTTCCTCTCATACAGTTATAATACTATAATCTCATTCATCAGATTGGTCAGATTAACCTTTATTTATTTTCTGAGACTCGAGTCATGCATCTCCCTTCACATTTTAATCAAAGTTGATAGTGACTTGTGGAAAGGAGAAGGGAGCAGGTTTCTGATGATGATCGAGAATTCGAAAAAAAATAGATAGATCAGTGATTCATTCTGTTCTTTCAGGATTTCAGAAGTGCTTGCTACACTTGAAAGGAAGATCAGAGGCTTGGAACAGAAAAGGTTTTTAAATATTAATTTCAAAGATACTGGAATACAGAGAGCAAATAAAAACCGCCAATCTCTAACTGCAGTCTTCATTTCACAGAGTTCTCTAGGTGCTAATAACCCCCATTTTTAGAACTTTGGATGCCTAATGAAATGCCTCTACTTGTATCATGTTTGTTGTTAATATTTTGTTTGAAATAGACAACACTGATGTGAAATTCATGTCCAATCTAAAAACATTTATATTCGTCAAGAATATTGTTTACTATTTTTACAAAGAATAAGTCTCCTGCTCATCATGCCTACTCTCTTTCCTTATCAGTGCCAGGGATAAAGGTTGGCTAGCTCTGCTAGCATGACTGCAGAAAACACAGACCCCCTACAGAAACAGCAATGTAGATCACTGCTATTTCTCCCTGTTTTGAATCTGAGCTGATGTGCCATTTCACATAAGTTAATTCATCTCACCAAGTCCGTTCTTCATTGGAGAAGATGAGCCCTAACTTTCAGTCTTGTTTTAAGGCCTGTTTACTTCGTGTCTGTTTAATGTACAAAGTTAAAGAAATACTGGGAAAAGGAACATATAAGTTCTTTCAATATACCAAGTATAGAGGTAGGCACCATCTTTCCTTTGCCACCTCAGTTGTGACAGAGAAATGTAAGCCTTGCTTAGTTCACAAATCCTATGAGAAAAATCCTCAAGAAAATGGAACCTTCTCTGGGCCTTTTACCTGAGTCTCAGTCTTTGGACATGCAGGTTCCTGAAGTATTTCTTTAGGCAAGCCTTAGCCATGTGTAATTCTGATACATGGATGACTTAGACTGCTTTTTGGTGATGCCTGTTTTTTTCACAAGCACTATATAAGTAGCCTAGATGTCTTAGAAAGATTTATGGATTCTACTTTGTAGCAAAAGGTTTAAAGTTTGTCAGTTTAATACCCAATTTCATGTACCTTTGTCATTTAACAGAACTGCTCTGTTACCATGCTTTGTTGGGATGCTTGATCATTTCAAATATGCTGATTTATAAGAATTCTGGCAACAAGGTCATAGGTACTGTTCAGCAAAACTGACAATGGAAAATTCAGCAACTAGCTTAGTAATTTTTGGGTTTTGTATTCTCTATTCAGATTTTTTTTGTAGATATCAGATTTCCTTGATGTGCTCCATAGATGGCAAATAATTAAACTTCTCTGCACAAATTGGTAGATGTTCCCAGCTCTATAAAAGTTGCTTAGTAGACCAGGAGACATGATGCTTCATCTTAATCCAGAAAACTAGGTCATTGAGAAACCTAAAATATTTACAGTTGGATATGGTGTGAAAGAGATATGGAAAGAGAAGTACAGCAGATGACTATAGTGGGACATGATGTGGAAAAAGAGGTGCAGCAGATTTCCCCTTTGTAACTGTTACAGTGGTTCCTGGAAATGCCGCATCAATTTCAGCTAGGGGCCACCCAACTGCCCTAATAAGTCAAAAATCTTGTGATCTAAACAGCCCAGGCTGTTCTAATAGAGCATTTTATTTTCTAATGAGTCTTTGCTATCACATTCTCTTTTTGCCTTGTTTCAGTTTATCAGGGTTGAATTTAATTGCTGTGATCACTGAGGGGAAAAAAAGGATAATTTAATGCATAGTGTTCTAGGTTATATCAGCTAATGCATATTAATGAGTTTTTGCTTCTGTAATCAAGCTAATAGTGACCTCAGACCCTGCTAAATATGGCAAAAACCAATGAAAACAGAGCTCTAATAATTTTGTTGAGAAAGTGGAGTTTTTCACATAAGTGGAGTTTTTCCATTTGGAGCCTATCGACTTTGGTGAATTGTGCTGAAGAATAAGAAAGAACACAGTATTTATAATAAGAATGTTTGGTTATGCTGTTTTTTTGCAATCTCATTTTAAAAAAAAATTTAAGGACTCTTACATAGTATAAAGAGAATGACAAGCTGTATTGGGCCTGGCTGAGCTGGAGCTCATTTCCCCATAGCAGCCCTCACAGTGCTGTGCTTTGCATTGGTAGCTAGAAACGTGTTGATAACACACCAGTGTTTTGGCTACTGCTGAGCAGCACTGGCACAGCATCCTCCCCACCCCCCTCTGCCTCCAGTCAAGGGCAAGATCCTGGGAGGGGACACAACCAAGCCAGCTGACCCAAACTAACCAAAGGGATATTCCATACCATATGATGTCAGCTCAGATATAAAAGCCAAGGGAAGGAGGAGGAAGGGGGGACATTCACTGTTTCAGTGTTAGCCTGCTGAGCAACCACTGCACATGCTAAAGCCCTGCTTCTCAGGAAATGGCCAAACACCACTTGCTAATGGGAAGTAGAGAATAAACCTTGTTGTTTTCCTCTTCACTTGTGCGCAAACTTTCGCTTTTGCTTTAGTAAACTGCCTTATCTCAACCTATGAGTAATTTTCCATCTTATTCTCTCTCTCTTGTTCGACTGGGAAGAGGGAGTGATAAGAGTGGCTCTGTGGGTACCTTGTGCCCAGACAAGGTCAACCCACCTCACAAGCTCTTGAAAAATATAATGTTCATAGTTCTGAAAGTCTCAAAGAAAGAAAATGCAGATCATACTTTGTTTCTAACTCATTACATAATTTAACCCATTGCTTCAAGTTAAATTTTCTGAACCAGTGAAACTTTATTTTGTCTTTTTAGATTGAAATTCAGCTCTCCCTAAATACAGTCGTTAGACCCTAGCCTACTAAAAGCCGTCAGTGAAACAAGATTCACAAGAGAATTTGTGGGAAGAGTCCACCTATTCTTAACTCAGGAGGGCTGTACCCCAGCAGAAGCTTTCAAACCACACCTTCAGGAACATCTCTGCTATTAGGTCCTTCTAATCATATTTCTGAGGGTACCATTCATTTATATATCTACTGTACATATATCCATTCATTTCTGTCTGCAGAGCAAAGCATTTAAACAGCACAAAAAGGCATATAGTTGGTTTTCTACAGCTCCTTATTTCCTAGTCAAAAATGCTAAAGCAAAACTGTCTTAAACTTCATATTAGTATCCAAATAAGGTTTAAAGTCATACACCATTTTATCAGTGATTTGGACATTCCTGGCTTACCTGAGTTTCACGCTTTTTTTTGGTTTTTTTTTTTTCTGATGCTTTGATTATCTTGCTGAATGTGTTTGAAGAGATTTTCAGAGAACATGCTAAGAAAAATTCCTCCAAAAACATCTCAAGAAAAAAAAAAAGAGAAAGTTTGTTGGTTTTTTTTAAAATTAGAAACTGCAAATATGAATTTCCATGGAATTAATGGGAAACAGTAACTAATGGAAAGTCAAAGTAATGAGAACTGCATAGAGACTGACTTCTTAGAGTCTGCGATTCAGTTTAATTCTATATCAGTCATAACTAGCTATGTGATGGCCTATGTAGGATAAGTGTGTGGTCTTGCATATGAACAGATGTTGATATTTCAGAAGTCCACACTACAACTGGAACTAATTAATACCATGCTGGAGATCACAGCAAGGAGGCCTGTGACTGAGATAAACTCAGAGACTAAACTGTCCTCTGACCCAAGAGATGACTTTGCCTGTGGCAGCTGACATAGTAATCGTTAAGGAACTTACTATCCTCCATATCATATGCAAACAGATGTCTAAACAGAGAAATTCCACATTTTCAGAGTCCAGAGGCCTTTGATGGTTATTATACTTGTTTAAACATAGGATATGTAAAAATGTCAAACTCCTGTGTCCTTGCCTTGTTTTCATGCAACAGTATTGATGTTAATGATTTGCATTGTTAAAGTAGTGTTGCCAGATCTTGCCAAGACAATTATTTATAAATGTTCATTTGTAATGACAGTAATGAAAGTCCCATGGATACTTTACCTGACTTTATGTTACTTTTTCAAATCCCATATCTGTACAGAGAGGTGGAAACTGCAACATCTTAATAGAGATCCTTTTTTACGCAGAGGCATGAAATGCTGAAATTATATGGCTGGAATATCTGCTCTTTTAGGGAAAAGCTTACAGTCTTGTAAAAGATTTCAATGCGAAGAAATGAAGGTGCTTGACTGAATCATTTGTATACAGCTTCATATAGTCACTTCCAAATTTTGGAACTATTTCAAAGAGCAATAGATGTATAGGTTACCATACAGATAGCAGTTCATTGTTCTTGCCAGCATGTTAAACTTCAGCTTGTTCATTGGAATCTGAGGTAATTTGCAACATTTTCAGAATGGTGAGGAGGTCTACACCAATTTTATAATTGTGTGGTGTGATGCGGTCTGCTAGTGGAAAGCAGATGTATGATAGAAGAGGGCTGAGTTTCTGTGTTAGATTAGAAGTTACATGTTTCTCTCCACTTAGACTACTGACTGTTTTAAGAAAAGGTTGCCTATCTCAGAGCTGCAATATTCCAGAGGCAAGGAGTGTTGAGTATACCTCCTCTGACTGTCAGAATAAGGTATGCAATTATGAACACTGTGAGACAGCAGATTACACATGCATAAAGTAACTGTAGAAGATTTTAAAAAGTATTTAGGAGTATGATGAAGTGATTTTCTGAAATCTCGGTTTTGAGGATGGGATTCTCAGAACAGTTTGGAAAATACTGGTCATTACATGCAAATGATGCTAAAAACTACAAATTTACTATCTCTGGCATTGATTGATTTGATATATAAACCTACAAAACCTCATTCCTTCTATTCAGAAATGTTTCTTCAGTCATGGCAGTCAGGAAATGCAATAGGTCCTCAAGTCCCTCTTTTTGCACATGGAAGACTGTTTCTTAGTGTATACTTTTTTTTAATGGAAAATTTTAGGGAAACTTCACTTACCTGTGTGTGAACGTGCTTTGGCCTTTCACATAGATAGTGACTGAAGAAGCATGTAAACAGTGAAATGCAGTAGGTTTATAGTGCTAATACTGTGGTGTGAGTAGAGCACTTCCATTGGTGAACCACCCAGAGGTCCTTGTGATGATTTGTGTGGTTCTGGCCGGTCATCAGCAGTGACTTTTGGGTTCTGTGGTAAAGTACTTCAAAAAATAGCAGAACAGTCACACATGTGACCTTTTTTATTTTCTGTAAGTGGGAAAAGAGAAAGTTCTCAAGTGGTTAATTTCTTGGTTAAGACCTGAACCACATTTACTGTGCAGGTCCCTTTTAAAGTACTGCTGAAAATACTTTTCCCTTATTGCCAAATAGGAGAAACTGGGACAGCCACTAATGGACAATCTTATCTTTAAACATTGCTTTCCTAGCACTATTTTCTTTGCATGTTTGAGTTTTCAGACAGAGCAGGGAACCATAACCACAGGAATCCCCAAGCAATTCTTTAATGTAAATCATGACAGTGAAAGCATTTTAAAATTTAATAGGCACAAAAGCATTACCTTTTTTGTGTGTATTTAAAGCTTTAACCAAATTTTAAAATGTGTGTATTTAGCTATCCAATACAGGTGAGTGCTTTCAGTTGTTATTTCTGTTGCAAGCTATCAGGAGGTCAGAGCCTAAAGCGTTCAAAGATGCCTAAAACTCCTTTAAAACTCCTTTTTATGAGTGTATGTAAAGATGAAGTAAAGGTTGGTAGATCTGTGACCCTGAAGGCCTGTCAAATTATAAACCTTGGGTGAAATCAGTGCTATAATAAACATATAGTCAGAATATTGTATTATCATCTATAACAGTGCAAAAATAGTAGTTCATTTCACATGGCAATGGTATGCTTTACCAAAAACTGATAACAATGGACATAATGGAACAAGAATCCTGGTTTTATGGTAGGTCCATCTGTAAAGCTATCTAATGGAAAAAAATATTAATTTCAAACCCCTGCAAAATACATTTTAGATTTTCAAATTGCCATTATTATTTCTCAGATCAGATTTTATAACCTTGTTATAAAATATGTGCTGGACTGTTTTACTGAAGTTAGATCTGACATTGTAACTCTGGGTCTGTGCCATACACCTGGCTTTTGCATTATTATAATCTGAGCTTTGAGATGGAAACCAGACGAGTATTGTGTTTTAGGGTACATCACTATTTACATGGTATATGATTATTAACTAACTTTTGGTATTTCTTTCTGAGTATCAAATTAAACCCAGGGAGCAACAGAAGTCAGTAACCTAAACCAGTTATGTCTTACTCAAAGCTCATTAAAATCCTTGAAAAAATTCTCATTGACTTCAGCATGCCTGGAATTAGTGACTTTTAACTAAACATTGAGCAAAACTCTACTATTATGTTTCTGACATATTTAGATTGTTGCAAGCAATTATATATGCAAGGTGGTTTTATCTTTTGCTGCAAATTGTTGTTTGGCTTAAAGAAAGAGAGGAGAATTTTTTATTTTTTTTAAATCGCTGGGTCACCGCAGCAAGATAGCTAAAGATAAGGGTCCTTAAGATTCAGAAATAACATGTGGCAGTTGCTGGGGTTAAGCAACAAAATGGGTTTGATTGTACAGAGTTAGTCATCTGTTGGGTTACATCCCATCCTTTCCAACAGATGAGCCAGCGAGAGAACAATTGGGTGGAAAGGATATAAACAAAAGAGTTAGAGATGGCCCTGAGGCTTCCCCATTTAGTTGATGTGTGCATTTTGGATACACATAGATGCTGTTCCCTCTTGCTTGTGTGCACTTATTATGCTGTGCTTCACATTTACTCAAGTGTGTTGACTACATGGTACAGTGCAAGGATCAGGATGGGAAAGGTAAAATTTTTGTCACTTCCAGGTGCTAATCTACCTACAGAAGTTGCAGTAACTGCTATTGTTAACTGGTTTTAATTAGATTTATCTCTCATTTAAAAAAGTAATGTGTAAAATCTGAGTGAAGCAAGTGTTGTATATCTTCACCCAGTTTAGCTGGCAAGAAGGGGAGGGCTTAAAGCTCTCAAGTAATAATAAGCTCTCTATAAGTAATAGTCACTGTATTGTGAAAGACTGTATTTAAACATGTGGCAATGAAGATAGAGCATATATATAAACCCAACAATTTAAATCTTCACAGGACTCTCTGCTATTTACAATGTTTTATGCTGTTTACTGTGTTCTTGTTTTCCTTGCTAACACGTTCTTTGCTGATGTTTTTCTGAAAATTATTTGAAGACATAAGCTTTTATTCACCAGCCGTTGTTGTGACCCTTAACCTTGCTTCAGAGGTATTCTGAAGTTAAGAAGAAAAACAGTAAATAGATAATATTGTCCCAAAGTAGTGTTTAATGATAAAGCTAAGAAAAAATAATACTTGTAAATGGAGAGGACATTTTCCTGCTCCCTCCTCACCTGCTGCCTCCATTCCTGCTCAAGACCACATGCTCTTTTCTCCTGCCCATGGCCAGCACTGGTGCTTTCCAGACTCTGATGGATTGATTCAGGTTGCCCATCTTTTCAATAATTATTTCCCTCTGTTTGTCAAGCTGGTTTCTGCTGCATTGAATTACATTTGTTCAGCCAGGTGGGTGATGGCTATCCAATTTCAGGGAAGATTAGCAATGGCAAACATATTTTATAGGAGTAGGTGACAGAGATTAATAGAACAAAACATTATTCTATGCCATATCATATGGCTTAAGTCTTCATGTTTCCTCGTGCATCTATGTGGTTTAATAGCCACAGTTTAATTTCCTATATGTAATGTTCATTATTTGTTATATAAGCTAAAGAAACATGGAGAATTCCATCCATACATCACACAACAATTTATGATATGTTATTTAGCTAGCCATCTCTTTAATAATTCTTATTTAATTTTCTGCTTTTATATGCATAAATATAGAAATTTGGTATTAATTTATCATGGCAGTATTGAATCAAATTACGTCTTTAAGAGAAAACAGAAAGAGAAACTGAAAAATACCAGTATTTAGTAACTTAAAGTGAACTTTTAGCTTGATTGAAAAAAGTGAAAAGAATAGTCTGCTGGGAGTAAATTTCACTTATTAGGGAATCAGAGACTATATTATGAGCTTAAATGAGATGTTTTAACCTTCTTTAAACTTCTTGATCTTGCTGTAGCACTTGACTCCTGTCAGAACATACTCTTTAGAGCTGGGATTCCCAACTCATGCACACTGCAGTGGCACACAGTCTTGGCTCCCAAGAAGACTTTAGTTTCTGTACAGATGACTTTTTCTCTTCCTAAAGGGATTTTAGTTGTGTCCTAACTGCTATTAAAAGTCTTCTTACAAAAATTCTTTTAAAAAAAACAAAATCAGGAATGTCTTGAAAATGAGGTCTTAATTAGTGGCTTTTGTCCAAGTTGTTAAAAACAATCATGATCTAGTAGTTACCCAGCATGAGGTTGTATAGTAGCTTAGAGTACTGAGTATGCTGTAGTATTTTTTCCCAGGTAGAGTTTGATGACTGTTGAAAACTTTTTGCATAGTAAAATGGTGTCTCTAGGACCCAACTGAAAAACAAGTGAGGTAAGAATATCTGTGAGTAAGACATTTTCTGCTGGGGTAGATTTGGTAACCACTTGGAGGTGATACAAAGGGAACGTGCAGCTGGAACTATAGATATTGCTGAAAGCTTAATGTCAGCAAGGAGCCCAGAAGTGCTCCTAAATCAAGTCTTAATTGACAAGTTTCACTATGACCATAAATTTTTTAAAATGTGTTTCCTTTTCCAGCAGTATCTCCTCCTTGCTCAGCTGATCTTCCCATGCAATGGAGCATTCTTCAAACAATTGTGTGACTCATAGTTAGTATAAGTGTCTGTCCTATTGCTGATACTTGAGTTCATATTATGTGATCAGTGCACCCAGATAATGCAAATGTATGGCACTCCTAAGAATCCATCTCTTTGTGATGCCTTACCATAAGCCTTTTATGTTGGCAAATGGTTCAGTTTAGATTTCTATTTGTCTTAAAACTCCCTAGTTGCCCAATGTTTCAGAAGAGTTTAAAACATTCCAATTTTTAAAGTCTTCCATTTTATAAAGTAAAACGTGATCCTTGGCTAAAATTCCCAGCTTTGTGTTCTACTTTTGCAACTTTTCCTTAAGAAAATTTTGGTTTATTATAAAAAATTATTATATGTTTATGTTTTTACATTATTGTATATATAATGTAATATGTTTTTACATTATTGGATCCAAAGATAGACAGAGTGAGTGAAAAGGTTATCAGTTTAGATATTTGTATTTGTGTATTTTTATATTTGTAAAGTGAATTTAAAGTCTAAAGATTAATTTTTTCCTATCATTTGATTTCAGTTTTTTTAATCTGTTTTGAATGTTTGTGATTAATTTCTTTGGCTTGGGATATTCCTGGGATATTGTGTGTAATCAGAATATGCTGATGATTTCATACTTTCACATTTCTTTCTACACTGTATATGAAAACTAGATCAATGCACAAGTCTTATCTCTGAGTTCACTTGGATGTGGTGATAATTTAATGACTGAGGAATCCAACTTTGGAAATTACTAATAAGTGGTTATTTCTGTGTTTTAAAACCATGCCAGAGTATTGTTCAGAGAGAATAATCAAGCACAGATTTCTTTTACTTTTTGTGCAGAACAAAAAGCAATGTCTTTTGAGCTCTTCAGATGCTGTATAAAAAACTGACTGTGAGTCTTTCTAATCCAAAACAGTATTTCTTACATAATCACTTCCTCCAACTTTGCCTCAATTATAGTCCTATGTTGTATGTCCTTCTCCTGCTTTTACATACTGTCTACAGCTGCTGGCACCAAAATACCAGTTTAATCCCATACGGGTAAATTAAAACTGCATGCCAGAACTTCCAGACTACCTCTTCTTCTTCCCTTTTGTGTTTTCCTTAGGATAAATATTTGTCATTCTTCTTTTTCTCCCAGATACTTTTTATAGACATTATTACATAATTACAGTATATACTACGCTTTCTAAGGTACCTTCATTTGTGAGAGAACTTTCTAATGAACATCTAAATGTCAGTAGGTATTAGTTAGTTTCATATTATTCTTATAACAATTAACAATGTGATAGGTGACTGCATGTAAAATTTTATTGTTTGAGCCCAGAAGACTAATAGCTTCTGTTACATGCACTTCTAACAATCTTAATGAGCAGCAGAAAGTGTAATGGTTTAGAAAGGAGAATGGTAAAACAATGACAACAAGTGATTTTGGTGACTCATTTCTCTTAAATCACCTCAAAACGACACCACTGTAAACATGAAGTAAAATTATTAAGGAGTTAGCTTCAGCTGTAAAACCATGTACCTGCGGAATACAATCTCTTATTCTGAAAAATTACAAATGAGGACTGACATTGTGTATGAACTCCCTAAACCAGTTGGCCGCAGAAAGACAATGAAAGCAAATTTAATTCAGGAAATACACAGTCCCCTTTTTTTGCTGAATAAATAAAGCATTTAATTGACTTCCATATGTTTTTGTGGTTCCCCTTCCCCCATACTTTTATATAAAAGAAGACTGCTTTTATGGAATTTCCGGTTTTATTGCTGTATTTTTAAAAAAATGAAAAGCAGTTATTACGAAGGAAAAGCGTAACAGGAAAACAGATCCAAATACTCTGAGCCTGAGTGCTGCTGGCTCTATTTGAATAAAAACAAACCCCAAACCTTCCCGTGGCCACAGTTTCATGCCTGCTTTTGCTTGAGCATTGTTTAAACTCTGAAGTTACCATGAGTACTGTAAAACAAGTGATACCAATGAAATGGCAAGACATTTTTCGCTGGAAAAGATCGCTCCCCACTGTTGTTAGATCCTCCCAACCCCTTGTCAGTCAGTTAATGGCAGAGAGTCGCTAACAGTGCATTAGGATCCTAGCAGGCTTCATGTCAGCTGACAAATAGCTTCAGTGACTTCTCCAGTAAATGAGCAAGTTCTTCTAACATGTTTATTGGGCTTTTACAAACTGGCATTTTTGCCCTCCTGTGCTTTCAAGAGTTCTAAGTGTATGCTTGCCCCATTCTGCTTCCATTTCCAGTCTTCATCCCTGTTCCGTCAGGGTGACTTTTTCCCCCTCATGCCATTTTGTTCATCTGAAGCTCCCATACAGCCCTTTACAATAGTTTTTTTTGCCTATAATTTTTTTTTTTTGACTCCAGGTAGTGTTTGATGCTGCAGGTAATCTACATTCAGAGAAAAATCAGAAATTGTGATGCCTTTCATATGACCAGAGAACAACTTTTATGCAGATGTTTTCTGTATGAATTCTTGTGAGAAAAGAGCTTTTCTGTGAAGGCTACTTTGCTCAGGCAAGTATTTTTATGGCCCATATTTATAGGTCTATTCTATAGTTGTTTGAGAAACCTGCAGAAATACTATTTTTAGAATACTGTTTGTGGTCTGCTGGGATGGAGAGAAAATTGTAACTTGTATTTTGGATGGAAAAAAACAACACATCCTACATGTTATATGCTTAAAACATAACTAATAAAATAATCTTGCTGAACTATGGATTATTCTTTGGGACTGTGTCAGTCCATTTCTTAGTGCCATAATGTCCATGCCATAGACCCCATAGAAAAGGGGGGTGCAGTTACCTGCAGTTCAGGAGCCTGGGCTGGATCCTCCCCTGAGCCTGCTCAGCAGATGCAGGGTCCTTCTGCCACATCTGGCTTCTAACTCTAGGGCTTATTTATTAGTGTTCCTCCTTCCAGCCAGCTAATTAGTACACTGGACAATTCGTATGCCATGGATTTTAATTCTGATTCCATGTATTTTTCTGGCAGAAGTTTTATAACAGCAGATGATACATACACTGCAGTTAGAAGTCAGGCCCTGGAGGTGACATCTTTCTTTGCAGTGAGGAGATAGTTGACATTCCCTTTATATGCCCTGAAACCTCCAAAGAGAAATAAAGCTGAAGGAAAGCTTGTGAGCAAATTTTCAAAGTGATTTAGGGACCTGGAGTCTGGGGCTCAGTGAAAGTCAGTGCCAATTTTCCAGATATATTAGAAGATATAGCAATGGTGAATCATCTCTGTTCATCACAAGGCCTTGCTTTCAGCTGTTTATGGGCTTGACAGCTCTAAATATATGGGCTAATACTTTTAAGGCAGGTGTTGGCTTTAAGCAGAAGTTTTAGGAGAATAGCAATCAAATTATATTTAATTTATTTTCAAGAATGAAGATGGAATGGAGACAGGCATCATGATGCTGGATAAAATAAGGCGAGTCTTATGACATTTCGCTATGAAGCTATGACACCTCTATTTTCAAGCAGAGTCTTCAGATTTGGCAAGAGAATACTGGAGGGTGAGCAAAGTGCTTTTCACTCCTTCCCTGTGAAAAATCTTCTGAAATTTGAACGAGATGTGACCATTGAAAAGTGTCAGTTCGCACAAGCTTTCTAAACTTGGAGATTAGATAATAAACCACCTGTAATAATACCTGTACTGAACATGCTCCAGTTCTTGGGCTTGCTTTTCCTGACAGTCAGAAGTCTCTGTGACATTAGATGTGGTCACTGAGAAAATTAGGGCTCTGCCCTGAGGAACAGGATTTATCTTCCTCAGGCCTGGGTGGTGTTTGGGAGAAACGGCATCAATGAAATAATGAAGGGGTTGTAGTTTGGAGCTGTGCTGAGAAGGGAAACAGAGTTTGGGGGAAACCTGGGTCTAAAGAAATGGGTAAGAAAAGAAGCAGGTACAGACTTGAAACTTGGATGAGAAGTCAGAAGAATTGCCACAGGTGAGAACTAGGTTATAATGTTGATTTTAGCCCTTTATATTTGGGCCATACCAGGAGTGGAAATGGAAGCAAGAAGGCTGTCTGAGGCACAAAAGACATGGGTGACAGTATCTATGGCTCCCCTTGGTGCCTGACCACTGTCACCTGAGCAGCATAGGACCTGGAAGCCTTCCAGTTTGCTAAACCAGCACCGCCGCTCTGGGAAATGCCCTTGTCCCTGCTCCTAGGTGTTGCTCCTCCTCACTTGTCCATTACAGGACCTTTCTTTATGCAGGCAATTGATTTTCTCCACTAAGGTGATAAGAACATTCTGCAATCAAACAAAAAGGATGCGTAGATTTTTCTGAACGTCAGATTAAAGTCCTTGCTAGGCTTTGTAGCATTCTTTTGGTCTTGTTGCTTTTAAAATTTATGAGGGAAAAGCCTGGAAAAGAATGCCATTTAAAAAAAAAATAACTGTATAGGTAGTTTTTCAGTGGCTTCAGGCACAGTCTTGACACTATTTCCTAACTAAATATGAATCTGGTTCACCCAGCTATTTCTCTACTAACACACTAAATAATCCAGTGCTTCATTAAGTTTGGCCACACATCCATAGAGATCAAAACATCATAAAATGCTTCCCCTTTGTGCAGGAATTACCTTCACTTGTGAGTGGCCAGTACATTCAGCTATAAAGACCAACCTCTAATACCAGATATTGAGAGCAGAGCACACTTTCTTTACCACCTTGTTGTCTTGTAGAGGGGTTTTATTTTCCTCTAAGAAAAGGGAGATGTTGATTTTAAACACCAGAATATTTTGACTATTACATTTAAGTTTGTGACTGAGTCATGAATAATTTACCTTTCATTTAACCTTATTCACTGTGTGAGTATTGCAAACATTTTCTTTTATTAACTGTGCATTTGCAATGGGATCTTGAGGCCCCTGTTGGGATTCATTTGGATCTGCATGTAGAGAGTAGTGGTTCAGAATAGCGTAAAAATAGGGTAGCTCACAGAGCTCTCTCTGCATGAAACATCACTGGGAGTGGATCTTGTAAGGATAGGGGAGGAGTTGCAGAAAAATAAAAGTTCCCTTATGGCTATTTTATACACTAGGGCTATTTAACAGCTTTTGCCCTTTCTTACTTTGTTCCCTAAATGCTCTTTTCTACTCTCTGAAGAGTAAATGTGATTAATTTTTCTTGTTGTTATACACATTTCTGTCACTTGGTTGCCCAGGGCCTCACCTCCACTTCTCACCTGCCAGAGGAAAAGAGGATCCAGGTACTTGCTATCACAGTTTTCGCTCTGTTGGCAGAAAGTCAAAAATACCAGTCACAGTGTGTCGCTGCTTAATTCAGAAGTATGGAAGAACTACAAGGATGAACAGCTGTGTTGGAGGGAAGGGACGTGCTTTAAAAGACAAATTGGTGGAAGAATTTAGCCCTTTCTGAAGCAGTTAATTTCAGGCAGCCATTCTCCAGGCAATTGGAGCTCTCTTCTTCACAAAATAATTCATCCTGATAATTCGTTTAAGAAAGAAAGGGTTGATTTTTTTTTTCCATGTTGTTGATAAACAACTTCAATGGTGATTTCTCAGATGGTGTATCAGCTGATGTTTTAGATTTTCTTTTTCAGGAGGCTTACTGTTTAAGAAGGAGTGCAGTTGTTGTTCTTGTGCCTTTCCCCCCTTGCCTTTGTGGCACTGGCTCAATGGAGTGTTCAGTAGAATTCTAGTATGTTACTTTTTGGTGACAGCCTGTAAAATAAGATGTATTTTTAATTAAATGACATACTGATGTTAATCAATTCCCTTTCTGGCTTCAATTGCCAATATTTTCAAATAAGCTATTTTCAGTGCCAAGCCACTCATGACATGAGGGTTTGAAGAGTGAAATTTCAAAAGATGATGAGCATGGTTGGAAAAACCCTGGACAGTTTTTCTCAAGATGGCAAAATAGCATTTAAATACAGTTGGAATTTAATCCAAAAGAAGTGAGATAAAACATGAATTAGATTGGGCACATCAGTTGAGAAGATTAATGTGCTGAAGAATACATGGTGATTATTCCTCTGAGAAATAGAAAAAAAAATGTAAGTAGAAGTCTCTTAGCTAGAAATATATTATGCATTTAAATTCCAACAAAATATGTATGAACTAGCCTCCTTCAATCTCAACATGGACCAAGAGGAGGCCTCTTTGGACTGTGTAGAAAATAAGATGTAAACCATTTGGAGTTTTCTTATATTTATCATACTAGTACTAAAAACAGCCTCCTAATCAGGCCAAGTAAGCTATAGGGTCTTGATTAAGCCTGTATGACTTGAGTGTTAAAACATGTTGAATATAATGCCTCAAGTAAATCTGATGTTCCCTGTGCTGGTGACATGCAGTGAATGTTTTCTACTCTAGTGACCTATATTAGTGCCCCATGCATGCCCAAATGGTGCTGTCCTTGGCAAGGTCCCATTCCAGTGATCTGGCTCAGTACTCCTAGATCGTGTTGCACTTTGCCATGTGGATTAGTAATTGGACACCAGACAAGCATGAAAATACCATAGCTGGAGGCTAGGATTCACTCCATAGGATGTGTACCCCTCCAGAGTGTTTCCAGGGAAATAGAGTTTGAGTGTACCTGCACTTACTTATTAACCATATTCCTTCTCCTTAACAAGCTGAGATGCTTTGGACTGTTCCCTGTTCTTCTTTAGGAGACAAAATACTAACCTTTTATTTTTGTCAGCATTTTTAAAATTTGATTTGCACTGCAATATATTCAGAAAGGAATTTGAAGCCCATGTAAGATGCATAGGTTGGCAGAAAAGAAAAAATGTAATCAGCATCAAATAGGTTTTCTGCCATGTTATTTCTTTTTACAGTGGTTTTAGCATGGGTTCCTGAAGTTTTACTTTGGAAATAGGGTGCTATGAGCTTTCCCCAGGCGCTGTTTGCCATGTAAGCTTCCTCCTATGTACCACTCCTTATTCTCTCAGCCTTGGCTCAGTGCATCTGATGGGCACTGTCTGAGTTGAGCTGGCAAGCTTCTCTCATTGGAGCTCATACCCTACTTTGCCTTCAACTTCCACACAGTTAACATGAATGATACACCTTGATGATCAAAAGGAGCAGGCTGTTCTTGGGAAAGCATGGATGAGCTGAGTACATTCAGATGGTTCCACAGGTTTCCAGGCAGAGAACATGGGTCCTGCCCTTAAATTAAAGTTGTTCTGCTGCCAAAGCAAAGTGCTGTTAGTGATGAGAAGGGCTCAGGAGCTTTTGTAGCAGCAGCAACTGCTTAAGAAGCTGAGTCTCGGTTGTGTGAGGAACCTCTTCCAGTCAGGAGCTGATTGATGCAGCATGGAGGCTTTTGGGACAAATGGCTGATACTATGAGAGGCAGAGCAGACTAAAAGTACATACAGCATGTTGTTAATTTACTTCAACCAGCATCTGGTCTCCTATGAGAGGTGTTTGAATGCAGTCGTTGCATAAAATAGGACTAATTTTTTCATCAAAACCACATTCCTGGCATAATGGCCTATTTTCCTCCCCCCGTTCTGATTTATTTTCTTACTGAACTTTGAAACTGATGGTGTGGGTGGAATGAGATGTTGCTTTTCTTGCCCGTGTACATATGCTATTTTTATTTTTTTTCTGTTTTGGTTAATGCATTTTATCAAAAGGTTTTTTTCACTTTAATTGATGGGTATTTCAATGATATTACAGTTTCATGAGTCTAAGTTAAGTGCTGGTCAAAAGTATAATATATTTCTAGTATTTCTAGAGCAGGATTTTTAGCTCAGTCTTTGCTGCAGTTCTTTGAATTTCCATCCTATAGTGAAAAAATAAAAGCCACATATTCAGTTGCAGCACATGTTTTCTCATAACCAATGAAAATAAAATGATATTTTTTTCTGTATTTGAATATGCCATGGTATTTGGGACTCTCAAGCACCCTGCCCTGTCTACTTTGGTAGTTAAACAGGCAGAGTTGTGAACAAGTTCAAAGACTGAGAAGGGATTTTTATTCGATAGACCACCTAGCCAGTTTTTAGGTTTTTCTCACAATTTTTTGCCGGAATTTTTCCTTGGAAAACATTTCACAATGTTTATGCCTCTCTTACTCTTTCCAAAAGTATTTCTTTCTTATTTGTTTCATTGTTGACATTAAAATTTTTGTTTGTTTGAAAATTGGGACAACATTTACCAGCTTCCAGTCAGCTGGGACCTCTCTGGATTGTAAAGACTGCTCAAAAATCATTGAGAGAGGTTTTGCAATGGTATCAGAAAGCTCTTTGAGGATTCTGGGATGAATCCCATCAAACCTCATAGATTTGTAGGGATCCAGCTGGAGCAACAGATGTCGCATAATTTCAGGGTCAACTGGGAGTTGATCATTCTCACAGTCATGGTCCTCCAGCTCAGGTTACTGACACCCCCTTGGTCCATCATCCATGTTGAAGACAGAGGCAAAGAAAGTGTTAAACACCTCTGCCTTGTCACCCTGTTTGTGAGGTGAACATCCTCATCCTATAAGAGGCCAATGATATTTTTATACTGCCTATTGCTATTAATGTATTTGAAAATATTCTTTTTATTGTTCTCCACTTTTCTGGGCAGCTTGAACTCCAGTGAAGTTTTGGCCACAGGAATTTTCTTTCTACAGTGGCAAGCAGATTCCAAGCAGAGAATCAGGAGCTCTGCTAAATTTTAACATCATATTTAATGAGATTCTGGGTTGTAGTATGTTGTGGGAGGTTTGGGAATAGATTTATTCATATGCCATTTACGTACCTTGTGGAACAAAGCTGGTTATCTTGTTTTATACTTGATTGTAATGTGATGCAAAAAGTAATGTTTCATATCTAAAATAAAATAGTTTTTTTAGTAGGGTATCATGAATTATACTCTGGATTGTTTAAGTTGCAAGGGCAAATACATGTTGGCTTAAGGCACTTGTTTAGAATACGCTATGGTCTGGCCTGGTTATAGGTGCCACATATTGTTTTTATGTAAAGCTTCTCTTGAAATAATCCCTTTAGAGTTAATAAAATTTTGTAACCACCTATGACTTTGAAGTACAAAATGACTTGACCAAAAGTGCCCTGGAAGCAATAGTAAATGAGAATGTGGGGACAGTCAGGAGAATGAGAGTGTGGCAGCAACTGGGATTGCTGCTGTACAGAGGATGCCACTGTTTTGAAAAGGAAATTGAGGGTCGTAAAAGGGTTACAGCTGCACGTCAACAAAAGTCAGCAGAATGTTACCTCTTGGTGTGTCTTGGGATAGTAGTGCTGTTCTTTCCTTCAATCTGAAACACTTTAAGTGTCAGCATAAGTGGATGTCGACACAGCCTATTCCTCCTTGGCTGTGATTATATCTCGTATAGTTCTTGCCCCATGTGAAACACCCTGTAACTGAAATTATATATGGAATCCAGATTTTACCAAAGAAACCTTTCTAGATTCTTTCTGCCAAAAATCCAAGTAATGAAAAATGCACCACTCCCATAGTACCCTAAGATGCTGCTTAACAGTGCCTTTTATCGTATTCCTTCCGTTTTTGTCTCTCATTTAGACATTTGAGTGACTCTTTTAAGAAGCAACCACAAATTGTGTGCAGTTTTCTTGTACACAATGTAACAAACATGCAGCAAGAACATTATAGTTCCTGTTTGTCTCCAAAGGTTGTAATTTTGAAATGCTCGTTGCAATTTTTCCTTGTGTAAATAAAATGTGTGCCTGGAAACAAGTGTTCTAGGAAACAAGGCTGGCAACAATTTTTTCAGTAAATTATTGATTTGTTCAAAAAGTTGGCATTGATATTGAATAGATCACAGTTTATTGCACTGATGAGTAATGATATATACAGTTTAGGTCAGACTTGGCAGGATTAAGAGCAGCACTAGCACCAGATAAGGTGGTTGTCACTCAGTGAGGGCCCTGGGGAGGACAGTCAGTCTACTGGGCCATGGGGAACCATGACTGCTGGAAGGTGAGGTAGAGTTGCTGTGACTGGGGATAGCTTCAGCCCCTTCATTTGTGAGAACTACAGGACAGTTTAGGCAGGTGGCACAAGGGGAAGCATTTTTAAGGCTACGTTAATTAATGTCAAAATATTGGCCTGATATAGAGCTGGCTTACGATCAGAGGAGAATGAAAGCAATTTATTGTGTTCATCTGTATATGTTCTGTGTATGTTGTATGAATGTATTAATAGTACTTGACATGTTTATATTTTTATATTTAAAGGATGGGTAGCTCTAGAGTAAGTTACTGCAGTCACTTTATTTCTCATATCTAGTTTTTATTTCCATAGATGGAATTAACTGAAGAAGTGGTTGACTGCATTTCTATGCTCTATTAAGTTATTAGACATCTACTTAGATATGCATTCTTGCTTCTCTCCCCACATCAACTTCTTCAGTGTGATAAACCCCCAAACAGAGCTCTTGCCACATTATTGTTCTTGTTCTTGACATTTTTTCCTGTATTTTTGTTCCTAGCCTTCAGTTTCTACTAAATATGTGTACACTTATTTGAATGTGCGACCATCTTGTTTGAAGCAATATATGTACCAGGCCTGGGATGCTTTTTGTTTATGCAGATAGAAGAACAAAAATAGTGAGATATTTATCCTGGGATGCTTTTTGTTTATGCAGGTAGAAGAACAAAAAGAAGACAGGGAGATAGTGAGATATTGGTGCCTTGAGTGCTCTGAGCCACTGAGGTATCAGAGCAGCAGAGGTCACAAAACTGAGTTAGGAGTATGTGCCATTGTTGGATGCAGGTCTGCTTTTCCATAGGTCTCTTCCTGTGTAAGTCCCCACTGTTAAAGCTCTCCTGCATCCTCTGTGCCATTGAGCTCTGAGATGAGTGACTCGCATGATGTGGGGGCAGAAGGTGACATTCTTTCTCCACCATGATTAGTCACACACATCCTGTACCTCAGTGCTTCCCCAGATTCACCCTGTGGCCTCAGTGCCATCCCCTGTCCCAAGAGCTCCCTTCTCAAATTTTACTGTGCTTCTGGGAGCACAGGGCTTTGTCTGCCTGCCTTGAATTGATTTTGATGCCTGGCAAAGATGACAGTGTTAGGGAAAGCAGTTCATTCCACCTAATTCCACATGAAAAAGGATTAGGGCAGAGCAAAGTTTTGAATAGCATTAGTGAAGCAATTGATCCAATGTAGAAACAGGCCAGCTTTTTAAGTATCTGCAAACAAGACGGAGCCTCAGATACTCATTAGTACCATAAGCTTACAATAAGCTGTGATGAACATTTCAATTTCTGCAGCAGTGCCAAGGGGGGATGTGGTTGGTTGGTTTGTTTGTTTGTTTAGCTCCAGGCCCTACTTCTTATCCTAAATGTAACAATTCTTTTGTTTATATGTCGTCTTCAGTGGAGCTATTTCTGCTTTTTTGTGGTACAGGTAGGAAGATGCCAAACCCCAGAAATTTTAATGAAATATCCAGCTGAAAACAGATTAATGTGTTTTAACTCCTTTGTGAGGAGAAGAATGTTCCTTATGTTTTGCATCAGTATATGCTGCAGTTGGATGTTCTTGATGGAAGCAAAGAGGATTTTGCCTGTACTCGATAGCATAGCATTGGGTGTTCTGCTGGTAAACAAATTTACTGAAGTACATTGCCAGTTCTTTGGTTTGAATAGCCGGTAAAAAAATCAGATTTTAGTAGGTTATTCCCTGCAAAAGGAAAAAATGAGGAATTTTTAGATGCCATTTTCTGCTTTACATGAACTCAGGACACCTTTCTCTATCTTAATATGGAAAATACCCAAATAATCTGGGGCAATCTCCTTACCTATATCCCAAGATTATTTCAGCCATAATTGTAACATGAAATGTTTCTTTATTCTGCAAATCAATACTATTCAGGTTGTTCTGTGATTTTTGTGGGTTTTTTCTGCAGTGGTTTTTCTGACCCTGAGTTTTGAGTTTTGTCTCTCCTTCTTCTAGTCAGCTCATTTTTCTTTGTCCATCATCTCAACAAAAACAATTTTCACAGTCATTCTGCCAAACTTATTTGAATCCCTGAAAAGCCTTGCATTTGCCTTTGCTCCTAGAAAAACTCTGTGCCTATCTGTCTCTTAGACATATACCTTATCTCTTAATTTAGAAATATCTTCAGAAAGACACCTTAAAGGATATCAACCTTCTCTCTTAAGGGAGAAAGCCATGATGAGAGCTATGATATAAGGCTCTTTGATGAAAGGATATCTTCTTTCCTGATTGTTTTCCTCCTTAGTTCTCAATATTTCATATCATATAAAATACTCTCTCCTAATGTTAGGATTTACAACACATCATACAGCAGACCTACATGAGTCAGTGGACTGTTTTTAAGGCATCTGTGAAAAATAGTTGAAAAAATGCTTACCATAAGTACATTTACATTATTTTACAGAAAACAAAACAGTTCTACACAGATGTTTTGAGACCATCAAAGTTTTTGACAGCCACTCTTGTTCCATCTTGAAGGTAAAACCATATACCAGGTCTTTCAAGAGTATAACAAGAAGTGATGGCAAAAATGATGTTTCATGCAAAAAGAGTAATTATAAGGAAGTATTTTCTGTCTTTGCTCTCTCCAGACTAAGAGCAGTTTACTCTTCCCCAAGCTGAGTATAGAGAGTAAGATTAAATGGCATCTTAAAGCTTAAAGATGAATGAGCTAGAGAGGAGAAACATCATTAAGAGCTTGTAGGTACAGAAGGAAAAAACCAGGATAAATACTATTTTTTAAAGGTTGCTGTTTTAAGAGACAGAGCACTTCCAACGGGCTCGCACAGGAGAGCTGAACACAGAGACCCTGCATCTCCTGGACCCACATGAACTGCTTTAGGGTTTAAGAGGCCATTTCTGCTTCAATGGACACGTGGGCAGGTTTGGAGTGGACCAGGCCATGTTGTGTCTGTCATGGCTCTCTAAAAACTCCAGGATCACAGTGACAAGAGACCAGAGCCAGCGCCTTCCAGCCAGGAACAGAGAACAGCCTAAGGTGACTTTACAAATGCTTTCAAGGAACATTGAAAACTTAGGCAATGGAAAAAAACCCAAAACTCTTTGTTGCTTTAAGCTTTTGTCCTGCCTCCTGACTTTGAGTGAATAAATACATGAAGTTTGTTTAGAAGTGTTTGGGTTTCCCTGTGAACAGTGATTCTGCCAGCTTTCCACAAAAAAGGTTCACTTGTGCCAAAGTCAGATGGTCTGGTCAGTTGAACAAACCATGTAAGAAACTGGGCAAGCCACAATTAGTTTGAGGTGTTTGCACTGCCTGTTCCCATGAAGGACACCAAGAGGGGTGTGAACATAGTAGAGGACTTGAACAACTCTGCAAGTTGTGCTCCAACATCACGCCTTCTCTAATTTTTGTAGCCTCTCTCCATATGGCTTTGCTATTCCTTCAGTTGTTAGATTCTTCATGAACTCTGCTTTATAGTGTATATTCAGTGATTGAATATGTACAGCTAATACAATTAGATGATAATCATACTATATACCTGCGGATTCAAGAAATTTTCTCAATTCTTGGCTTTCTTTTTGGGTCTTAGGATCAATCCATCCAAACTGTAGGTCTGGTGTGTTTTTTTTAAAAAAAAGTTTTGCCTAGTAACTGCTGAAGGATCATGTGTGAACCTCTCATGTAAACTTAAATGCCCAATAAATTTGTAAACCTTTGTTTTGCAAAGAATGGACAACATGCAAGTATATTTACATGCTATTGTTTTTAAATAATCTTTGCTTCACATCAGGTGCATTCAGATGGGTTCCCTTTTCTGTGGGCAGTTTTGTGGTTGAACATCATTGCAAGGCTGATTATGCAGTATTGTCATGTGCCCTCTGTATCTGTGTATCTGCCCTCTGTGGCTGCTGTGTGATTAGAATTTGGAGCATGCTAACACAATTACTTGAAATATATTGTCCTTAAGATAATTACTTACAGGACTGTGTTGTACCACTGAATATTATTATGAGCATTTTAAATACCATTTTTAGGATGTAATATTTTTAATGGCTTACAATACAAGACCCTTTATCATTTGTTTGCTAGAGTATGTATTTTACTGCAGTATTTTCAGACATTTTACAGTGTTCCATGGGTATCTAAATCCTGCAAGTTTGTTTGACATGTACCACAGTCACCTGTTTTGCACTGTGGTGTAAAT
>NW_016690189.1:1402505-1528424 GCF_001604755.1 Lepidothrix coronata
AGAGAATGCTTCTGCGGATTTGAAGTTGAAGGAATGCAGTACATTCATTTACACAATAAGGGGGTACATAATATTTTGGAGAAATGCATTTAATCTATCCAGCTGAGTTGGGATTGTTTTACTACAAAACCACAGACTAGAGAAGCCATTTGCCCACTTTCATTCTCCTTTAATGTGTGGAATATCTTTTTCAGACTAAGAGACACAGATGAAACTTAAGTGGTTCAGCAGACTATAGATCAGAGCTTAAAAGAGTTTTACTGCTTGGACTCAGGAATAATTATTAGGCAGATAATGCCAATACCATTATAACCTGTAATAAGATAATGACAGTAACATAAAATGAAGCATTGATGAAGTATGGAATTTTATTCCTGATAGTGAAGTAACATGAAGCTGCCCAGAGAAGGTAAGAACAAAGCCATCTGGTGCAATGTTTGAGAAGCGTTTCTGTGGAACTACACAACTCTAGAGGTACATCAGTTTCATAAAATTTCAAACTTCACTTTCCACTACAACTTGAAGTTCCCAAATGCATAAATTCTTTAAAATAAAATATTAAAAATGCATTAGGGTTCTTTATGTTTTCAGGAAGTTCCTCCAAAGCATTTCTCTATACATTTATATCAAAATTACATTCAGTTAGTATCATTAAAAAAAGGCAATACTCTGTTGTCAGAAGCCTTTAGGAACAACATTAAATTTAAAGAATTTAAGGAAAAACTTGTTTTAAGGACTCTTCTATTCCATACTTATGTTATGCACTAAATAATGTAGGAAATGGTTGGATTTTTAACAAAGGATATCCTTTGTACAGTAATTCCTGAAATATGACCTTCCTTCCTCCCCTGAAGAAATTATGTTTCTATGACCTACCTCACTTGCATTTTAGGTGCCTATATCCATCATTCTCATCCTCAGAACTCCCACTCAGCAGCTGTCTATTTTGGCAGCACTTGTATTCCATCCATAGCCATTCCAGTTTTTTGCATTAAGGATTTGTACAGACATGAAATCGTACTTCTGAGAATGCTCAGAAGCTGCATTGGCTTCACAGACTCAAGCATCATAGCAGCCAGGTTTATTTAAAGGGCAGGTGAAATAAGCACCTGCCTACTATAAGAAGAAATTAGAGCTGGAAAAAAAAACAGCCAAACAACCCAGTGTTTAAGAATGAAATATTCATTATTCACCAGCAATAAATATTTCCTGTTAAAAAAAAAATAAAAAAAAAGCGCTAACAAGTTATCTTTATTCCTAGTTTATCAGGGAGTTAGAAGGTTAATGAGAAAGGTTGGAAAAAACCAGTTTTTCTTGTTCTAAAAAAGTAGGGAATTCCCCAAAATAATACTCCACACGCCTCTGAGCGATTAAACAGCTGTGTGGGCTGTCTTGGAGTGCCAGCCTTCTCAGTGCTACCTGAGGAGCTAGTGGTGTCATTAGTGCTGTGCAGCACCACAGTCCAAGAAAACAACTGAGCCTTACATGAGATGGGACACAAGGTGGTAGGTGACTGGATTAGCGATTCATTTGAGAGGAGATATGATGCTCCTTTTACTGGATCATTTCTATTTCTTACATTAGTGGGACAAAACACAGAAAGGCTCTTGGAAGAAAAGGCTGGACAACAACCACCTCTGTCCAAAATGAATGCTATAATCTCTAGCCAGCAAAGTTATTTGTGTTTTCAGTGACTTTCTTTCTTCCTCATCTGCTTCCTGCTCACAACTTCCCAAATCTTGAATTATTTTCTGTGTAGTGGTGTGGCTGCAATGAGAGTATCTCCTTCCTAATCCTTTACAGAAGCCTTTAGTCCCAAGGGGTGATTCTGTGGGAGGCAGAAGATATGGATTTAACTAAATTTAAAGGCAGTGACCCTTTCAAGCGAGTTAGTCAATCCTTATCCTTCATTTCTAGTCTGTTATCCAAGAGACAGTGTATCACCAGAATGTGTATTTTAAAAGGAAGCATAGGACGGTGAGTGAAGACTTGTGGGGTGTGGAGAGCAGTCCCTTGAGGAAGAGGGCAGTGGGTGCCCTGTGTACAGCCAGTTGTGAGGACCCAGAGAACAGACCTCAAACACAAAAGCACTGTTTTGTGTCATAAAAGAATGGGTTTTCATTTTTTTCAGAGGTAAATCATGGCTGAAAAAATTTTGAGTCATGAATCACATATTCATGTGATTATTCATGTATTATTTTGGGGGGTGCTGTAGTCCTAAAGAAGTGTGTAGAAGAACCAAAAGTTTGGATATCTGTTGGAAGGTTTGCATGGGACATCGAACAGTGAAGGAGACTCCCCAGGTCAAAAGGACCTCCCTCCTTGAGACACTACCTCTTCTCATGTGAAGTGCAGCCAAAGCCTTCACTAGAGGTGTTTAGGCACCTTTTATAATAGAAAGGAAGGGTGTTTAGAACATTTTTAGTAGGAATCTAGAACCTTTTTCTTTCCATTGTAAGATCCTTCTAAATTCGGTTGTGTTACAGAAGATGTATGTGAGACACATCTTTCATTAAGAAATGAGAGAGATTATAATAGTGAATCTCATTTGGGATGAAAAGTTTTCTATTGTCAAAGCTATGATAAGATTATTACCTTCTCTTTGTTGTTTAAGAATATTGACTGACAAAACTTACTTCATGCATAAAATTTGTTGTGCTGGATGATTGTAAATTTAAGAATTATTATAATCAGAATGGGCAGGTCCTTATTATGGGCAGTGCTTTCAATGGTGATCAAAGGAAAAAAGGAAATGTCCTGAAGTGGTATTCCTGTTGTACTGAGCTGTGTCCTTAGTCTTCCAAGTCCTGAAACACTGTTTTACATTTCTTGATCTGAAGAAGTATATGTGTAGGCTGTCATCTGTGTAAGCATAATTTAATTTTCCTAAGCTTCAGCCCGGTAGCAAAAGGCAAAATGGTTGCACACACATGACCATTACTATACTCACATTCACCAAGAAGACCTGTTTTAACAGATTAATAACAGTGAGAAAAGGCTCAGATTACTTACACTTGAAATCATTAACCTATTTACTTAATAATTTTGTGTGACCTTTAGCACCTCAGTGGTGTGCTGAATGTGTGCAAGACATTTATCACTATTAAAATCATAGTTTGTGACAAACAACTTTTAAACATCAAAGCCCAGAGAAAAATTAAGCTAGAGTTAAAATGTCTTGTTATAAAATATGTAGCTCAGAAAGCAAACAGTGTATTTTGGTTAGTTTGATTTTCAGAGCTATTCTCCCACATGAGAAGAAAACAGACAATTCAAATTAGTCTCTAAGCCTCAAAAATTCCTGAAGACTTTATATTTAAAGTTAGTTGCAGTCTTGCAGTCTTATTTGCTACTGTTTTCTCACAAGAAAAGAAGAAATGTATGTCTTAATATTTTTGCATCTTTATATATCAGAAATTTGCCTTTCCACACTTAAAAAGAAGTGCTGGCGAAGAGGGTTATTTTGATCCCCAGGCCAAGTTCTTTAATGCCAAATTGCAGTGTGGAAAGAATCTCCCTGTTATAAATCCTAAAAATGAGCTTTGATGGAAAATCTGGAGTAGTGTCACAGTGTCTCAGCTCCATGTAAGGAGCCCCATTGCTGATTTACAAAGGCAGGTGTTGACTCAGTCCAGGAATGGTCTGTTTGATACCAAGAGTGGCTTTTTACTTGTGAACAAAAATAAATCAACAAAGTAATGATGCTTTTGTTCTCCGAATTACTTCATACTTTGTAGTCAGGTCTGAGATTGTAGAAGTCTTTTCTCCATTCATCTGTGTTGCTGTGATATTGGTGAACTGCAAAGGAAACCTGTGCAAATTCAGTTCATTTTTCCCTTTGTAGAAAATTTAACTCTGCTTACTGTGGGTTTCTTCATTCAAGTGAACAGTGAAGGAGACTCACTGATCATGAAACTTATCCTGGAAGTGATAAGACATTTATTAGGAGTAGAATTCATACAAGTTTAAAGCATAGGAAGTTTCATTCAAGGGAATAGAGTGGGGCCTCTGGTATGGAGTGTCACCATTGCTATCCTGGATGCCCAGACAAATAAAAACATGGCTTTCTTTTTATCCTTCTTCCTTTGGATAGTAAAAGGTGCTCCTTCCTAAATCAGCTGTTTCTTCTGCAGGAGTTCTGTTTAGTCAGGAACTATCACAGAGAGCCATGCTTCAAGCTTTGGGCAGGCTTGGATGATGTTCAAGTGTGGGTGCACCTACAGGAGATAGAGGGATTTTCATATATTTCAGTTCATTTAATTGTGTTAGAGAATTCTGGTATTGTGCTTTTAATAAAATTACTTTCTTCACACATCACTACTATCAAGACAAAGCATGTGCTCCTCTTATATCTGTCATTACTATAGCATCACATCATCTTACAGAAGCATCTCTGTGTGTCTCACCACACAGGACAGTCATCAGCTCTTATTATCACATACTCCTTGCCCCCTCACTTCTGGGACACATTTATGCCAACATTAGCAGGAAGGGTTGCTCTGTAGGAAAACTCAAGTTTGGTACTTAGGAGCCAGCATCTAAGGTACACATTTTGGGGATGGAGAATTACTTAGTTTGTTACATGGACTAAATTCTGGTTAGTGAATGGAGTGCATTCATGTTCTTGAAGCACATCTCTCTGTTTCTTTTTACATGAAGAGGATCTTTGATAGAGCCCAAGTGGTAGGATCACATTAAGAATCGCGTTCTTTATCTGAACTAAAATGGTAGGATACCTTCTGAGTGGTGTCTCTAGTTGTAACACTTAGGCCCCCCAGGGCATCCTGGTCTTCCTCACTCTAATAAAATTAACTAAGATATTAGTTTTAATCAAGTTTTACATAAAAACTACATTGAATAATAGCTCCCGTATTTTATTGTACTTTCACCAAATGGGTGCTGAAATATACTTTAAAGATACAAAAAAAAGTATATCTAAGAAATAGTTCCAAAGTTGTACAGACAAATATATGGAGTATTTATAACAGAGAGTGTCAAGGTTGACTCCTTTGGGGGATCACTTTGTGTGGGTGGTACTTAGTATTGTCTCCTGATAATTCAGGAAGCTCAAGGACAATGTTGATAACCGTGATGGTATTGCTCTTTTGAAAAGTATTGCTTCCCTGCAGCACAAGCCTGAAGAGAAGCAGCTGTCTGGTTGGGGTCCCTGAAGCTGAAGGATGAATATCTGGCTCCTTCCTGTGGTATTTTATTGCCATTGCACAGGACTGAAGAGTAGGTGTAGGAAGCCAATAAAATTATATGATTAAACTGTAAAGCAAATCGGTATGATTCTTAACAAAGGGTGAACAAGTTATTTTATTCTATAAAGAGTTGGATTTTTAGCTGGGCAATATACAAATTACTCAGCTAACTTTACATGCAAATACACACAAATATACACTCAAAGAAACTCATACTGTTACCTTTCATCTGGCACAGAAGCATCAAAAGTCTTGACCCTATGCCATTGGTGAATATTGGCCTCAAATACACGTGTTCAATTAATTCTGAATTGGGATTTGGGAATAAATGAGTGGAAAAGGAACACAGTAAGTCAGTACTGTTTCTTCAGTGATTAGATCACAAGCTGTAAGTGAAACTTGGAAATATAAAACAGCCGCCTTAAAGTTCAGTAAGTCATCTAAAGCTTGCCAGTGACTGCTGAAGAGTATTGTTTCTACTAATTTTCTTAGCTGGGATTAGTGGAGTATTGTTTAATTGTGTTTTTATCTGTAAATTACTGAGTAGTGTTGATGGATACATGCTGCTATTTACAAAATAGAATTGTACTACAGGGATTCTGACATTTTGGTTAATTGGCATGTATCCCTCTAAGTGGTTTCTATTCCTTAACTCATAATTGTTCTCATTTGCTCAGTGGGATTCAGAAACAGGGTTTGTGGAATGTCATTTAATACTTATTTCATTTTGTTAAATGAAGTGCATTAGCTTCCATCTTGCCTATAAATTAAGTCATTCCAGTTTCATTTTCTGGCTATATATTTTTAATTGTGTAAATATTTTTCTTTCTTGTGTAATTTGCTTAATGTTATGGAAAGTGCCACCCCCCAGACCCTAGCTTTACTTCATAGCAAATGAGTTGCAGTGTGTTTTCTATAGTCGATTAAATCAAGACATAAATTGAATGCTTGATCTGTCTCTTATGGCAGTTTAAATGTGAACCATTGTTTTCCAGGATAGCCTTTTTCCTTGCTAAGTGGAGGACTGAAGCTAATAAATTATTCTTTTGCATCCCAGCAGCATAACCTTCAATAAGAAAATATTTAAAAGGTCAGATCCTGCCTTCCATTTGAGTTTTCCTTAATGTATAGGCAGTAGGAAGGAGAAAGGCATCTCATTGCAATCTGATTTTCTCACCCTATTCTAACACTACTCAATGTGTTGCCCAGCTCTTTATAAGTACAAACAGCTTCAGGGACACTCCAACATGTGCTTTGCTACCCACAATTTATTAGCCAAGAATAGCTATGTTGAAATAGAGTTGTGGTCATGCCCTCTCCTTTGGCAAATCCTGTTCATCAGGGACTCTGGGACTGTTATGTAGGCTCTATTGGGTATTAAGCATCCAGGGTAGGCCAAACACTGGAAAACCTTGTAGGAATTAGATATGCAACCTTTGCAGGCCATTTTGTAGCATACTAGAGAGCAACAGAAACAACTCATCAATCGCTTTTTCTTCAAGCACAATTTGAACAGGTGTCTATGGGTGAAAAGCTCTAACTGCTATCAACTATCAGTTGTCTCCAATGGCAACATTTTATGCAGAGTAAATACAGTACACTAGAAAGTCATGTAGCACTTTTATTGGGTTAACTATGCCATATTTCCACTTTGGCTGACTGTTAAAATTCTAGTCTTGGGCTTATTTAATAGTTCCATTTTCTTTTATTTCTTTTTTTTTTGTAAGGAAAAAAAAAGGAATTGTGAAATGTATTCATATAATCCAAACATAGGATAAAAGACAAACTCCTGCTATGCCAAAAAGTAGTATTGTGTATTGATGTGAAATATTGTAACCCTGGTATACTGCTAGCAACATTTGTTTTCTTTGGTAATATATAGTTTTTTCTTCCATTTCTCCAACACTTGTTTGCCACAAGATGAAGAGTAAAGAAAAATCTGTGGGAACCTTGCTGTTGCCTACAGATTCTTTTTGGGAAATGGAGTTCTTAAAACACCTCCCAACCTCCAAAGGTAATAAGGTGACATTGTGCACAGAAGAGAGCACGAGTGTGAGTGCTGGTGGACAGCATTTCAATTCTTCCTTGCTAATAAATGAGGATTCAGTCATCTCCTACAGAGTATTTTAAAGGACATGTGATGAGAACTGGATACTAGGAAGGACACTTTTTCATATAGTGGACAAATATTTTAATATTTTTCAAATATAACCTATGCTCCTAAATGGCATGGAAATCTGTCATAAGGTCTTAGTATAACTCACTTGGCAGCAACTGGTGTTCTCCCTAAGTAGCAGCATTGGTACATGAGTGAGTGACACAGGCATACTCTAAGAATGGAAAGCCATCTTCTCGATAGCAACAGGAGATCATTTTCAGAGCTGAGGCTCCATATTCCACAGTAAACAAACAAAAATATCTGGAAGGGTCCTGATTCTTGGAATATGCATTTTCCCACCAAGCCTTTTTATAAAATTACCTGACAGAAAAGCTTACAGAAGAAAAGATTTTAACTCAGAATATCTGGGTTGTATTCCCATCTCTGTTTGCCCTTGAGTGAGCCACATCAAAAAGCAGCCTTTATGCCTCAGTTTCCCCATGTCTACAGAAATAATAAATAGAAGAGGTGATCTCATTTATGCCTGGAAAGCATGTTGAGCTGATTTAGTGGAAGATATTGACAAAGTGTCATGTGTTATTATTGCAATAGGCTGCCTGCACTTCTGAAACCCACCTGACATTTCCCACTTGGCATTGATTGTGGGTGGTAGCATTTCTGTTTTAGTTTTAAAGAGGATGCATTATAGCACTGCCTGATGTATAATTACATGGCTTATGATTAAAGCATTTTCTAAGAAAGGCAGTAACCTGTGAGATCACTTCATTAAGCTACTGCATTATGAAGTGTATTGCTTCATTACAGGTCCTGCCAAGCAGCTCTACTGTGCTCCTTGTAGCTACATGTAAAGTATCGAGGTGAAGTTCCTAACTATATTTGGGTATCAGAGTTCATTTCCTCTACTCTGTTGAAGGTTGGTATGACGAGCAGTTGAGGAATGCTGGGGGAAACCATTGTTAACATGAGCAGGCTGTGCTCGATCTCGGATTACCCAGCTGAATTCTGTTTCATGTTGCAAGCTGTTAAATCACCGGTGCTGGGATGGGGCTGGGATCCGAACACAGGATCAGGTTTGTTCTGTTATCGTGTTGCTGAGACTGATCCTTCATGTCACAGATAACAGCAGCTATCTCGTATATTGTCAGCAGTAAGAGCTTAGCATTGGAGTGGAATACTCCTGTGTCAGATGTGCCTGTAAAGCAGAGTGGTAGGAGAGGAAGCTTGCGTAGGAAGTGAGTGAATCAGCAGCCCGGCCCAGTGTGCGGCTGTAGGGCAGGGTTACTGGAGTGCCAAAGTGGACAGGAGGTGCCGCAACAACTAACACTCATGTCTGTGTTCCTCTCTGAAACAGCCTTAGCATAGAAAAATTGAAGATAAGAGGTTTTTGGGGAAATATTGCTGCACAATTAATGCAAGATGGCATGATCTACTGCTGGTTCTGAAAAGAGGGGTAGCATGCACAGCTCCTCCTTAGAGCTGCTCAGCATCCAGTGGAAGGGGAGCACCTGTAAAAAGCAGACTGCTGCATGAAGTCACTGATTCTTTATCTTCTGTTCTGTGTGAGTATTGTCAATGACAATGCACACTGGAGCTTTATGTTTTCCCAGAGAGTTAAATTTTATGAGGTGCATAATTACATTTAAAGAGGGATTCTCTATTTCTCATTATACTTGCATCAAAAAATTTAGTGTAAACAGATTACAGTGGATGTGTACATTTTTATAATTTCATGTGTCTATCTACATGCTTTTCATTTTTTACAACTAATTCCTGAGCAGCTGGGTTCCCAGAAATATGAGATTAATGAGAAGGGCATCCTATGGGGAAGGGGGGAGGGGAAAGAGAAGCAAGTGGTACTCCCTACAGAAAGAGAGGAATTAACACGTGATATTCCACTGCCAGCTGGGTGTTGGTTTGCTGTATTGTCTCCATCAACAACTATTTACCTTTTTGATTATTTTTTTAATAATACTTCTGAAGTGAAAAAACTACTCTTTTAACACTGCCTCCACCCAGTACTGTTTTTCTACCATTGGATGACTATCAAAATGCTGACCATCAGAAAAATTTTTGTATTATGTGGATTATCAACCTTTGCTTAAAAATCACTGTTTGCATTCTTTATGCTTATCACTTTTAAATTAATGGGAAAAGAAAATTGCAAAGGGGATGGATGGTTCAGTGAAGCCCATTCTTTGAATAGTAGACACTGGCATAGCAGCTGCTACAATGAAATTTCCTTGTCTGCTTAGTGAGAGGATAGTTCAAATTGTAGTCAGAATTAGGACTGATACACCCAATTATCTGAGGGTGTGACAAATGAAAAAGGAAATGCCTACTAAAGTATTTTTATTCGTAATGTGAAACTAACCTAAAATAATACTAGTGGAATTAAAATCTGTATGTTCCAGTGGATCAGTTTCATTGGAATACAGAAAATAGTTCTGCTTATAGTAATAGCTCAGAGAGTATTTTTGAGACATTACTTTAATAGAATGACTGAAGCTGAAATACCAGTAGTAGGGAATATATGATGCTATGGGTGTGGTATGCATCTTTATCATCATGATTTCATATTGTACTAAATATGTGTTTTTACAATCTTTAGAGACCCCACATTAGAATTCATTATATATGGTTATATAGTTGAAGAAACACTTTTGCAGCTACAGTTGGCTTTAATAAAACATTTTAATGGAGCCTTTTATGTCACTCCCTTGTAATAGGGAAAAAAGAATATCAATCAGGTGACTGAAGTGGACTTCTGGGTGCATCAGGGAAATTAAGGACCCCACTGAATAGCAGCATCCTTTGGCTATGGGGGAGCTGAATCCACTTCCACAGTTTAATTCTGTGGAATTATCTAAAGTTCTAAAGCTGTCAAAGCTGTGGCAAATCAGCCAGTGATCCATCTGCAGGAATAGGGGAAGAAATCAGATAGGCCAAACAAGTTAAAATTTTCTCTCTTTTAAGAAAGAGGGAGAAAATCTGTGACAAAGGTTCTCACGTAGCAAAGGAGTCCTTAGCAGGGGAACATGGACTAGGTGGTTATACTTTTGAGGGGTGAAAAGTGGATGATGGTCCTCTGGGTAAGACTCTGGGAATTGCATCCATTTTCCCACCCTTACTCTACTGCAGATTTCCTAGGTAAAATAAGCAAGTAGTTAATGGCTTTGGCCTCTGTTTTTCTGTTCATAGAATGGGTTTCTGACACCTTCCTCCCAAGGATCTATGAGGTTAAATAAAAGGATGTTTATAAAGTAAGCTCTTTTTTTTTTTTTTTTTTTAATGAAAGAGGTGCAGTTTCAACATTTTCAAACAGTATTCTCAGCAGAGAAAGACCCTTAGTTGTTATATTTACTCACACAATGGTACTGGCATACATATATGCTTCCTCTCAGTGGCAACATCCCATGGTAGTCAAAGGTTCTGTACAAGTCCTGTTTTCTAGAGTGAGGAGAGAGGTCACAAACACCCTGCAAAAGGGAGCCAGGGCTGGCTGCCAAGGGCCACTGGTACCCTCCATTTGTGTGATACCTCCAGCCAATCTCCACTAGTCTGAGCTCCCTCTGTATGCTGGGACACCCCAGGATAGTGTGAGCACCTCTTGGAGTGCACTATTCCTTCAGTGTAGAGGTGAAAATGTCTGTGCCTCTTATCTCACCCTAAGTGAACCTGGTTCTGCTTGTGTGCATGCTGTAGGTGTTGCCAAATGCTCTGTGTACATACATGCCTTATAAAATGCCTTCAAACTCTTTCTTCACCTCTTCTCTCCTTACTTAGTTTGGAGGAAGATGTTCAGCTGGTCCTTTTCGACCTTTTGTTGATAACTGCCATTTTTGTGCTGCCTGTTGCTAAGTACAACAACCTGTCCCTGCGCAGTGGGGCACAGTGATTACTGCAGAAAGTGTTACAGAGGCATCCCCAGGTGCAGGAACGCCAGTGACAACCTCATGAATCCTTGCCCAAACATAGGCACATTTCTCTGCTATCACTTTCTCTTAGGCAGCCCCAGAGCATGAAAATTGTTGGTGGGGCATGCGTAGAGGTAGAAATGTGGGAGGTGGAATTGCAATAGATGTGATTGATTTACAACAGGAGTTTCCTTTACACTCATAAGGGGAATTTTGCTTGGTCACAGCAAGTTTGAAGCCTCATGAAACAGCCTGAATCATTTGAAGTTAAAATAAAACAGAGGATAGCAGGGGGAGGGGCATGGCAGTTTTTTTTTTTTAAAAAAAGGGCAGAAAAAGCACATTAAAATTGTTTCCTTTGGTGCTGACTTCTTAAATGGGAATGTGATCCAAAATAGTTCTGGTGTGCAAGCCAACATTTGTTTTAAAACTTTTTATTGTCTTCTTTCCTCTCTTTCCCTTCTTCCCCTTCTTCCCCTTGCCCTCCCCCTCTGCTCTGCAGATTTACACTGACTGGGCTAACCACTACCTAGCAAAATCTGGCCACAAGCGGTTGATCAAGGATTTGCAACAGGACATTGCAGATGGAGTTCTGCTAGCAGAAATCATCCAGATCATCGGTAAGACCAGGGCTGAGGGAAGCACTGCAAGCTGACTCCTTGCATGGGGGAATATATAATTCAAATGGAACATATTTAATAATAAGATGAACCCTGAATAATACAATTTGACTGGGTCCATATGTCTCTGATATTTGTGTAGTTCATCCATGTCTTAATTAAAAAATATGTTTCTGTGAGCATGTTTGGAAGTTGCTGTTTAACCATACTTTAAATGGCCAGAACTGTATCTTACACACTTTGAATTGTCAGAAATGAATGCTCCATTAAACCATATGTCTCCCATGTGTGCATTTTGTTAGTTGGAGTGGCTCATACTTTCTGGGATGCCTTGAAACTGTATCCTGACCCTGCAAAGACAATTGTGGAAGATTTCATGTCAGCAGTTATTTTGCAGGGGCTGAAGAATTAGCAGCGACCTCCTTCACACTTCCCCCTTTGCATGATTTGGCATGTGGAAGCAACTGCTGCTAACAAGAGTATTGTTACTGTATGACTGAGCTTTACTTAGAAAGGGGCTCTGTGTCAACAAAACCCTCTGCACTTTATTGCTGTGTCTTTTCTGCTGTTCTGGGGGTTTTTTCTGTTTTGATTTTTTAAGTTTTAAGTTTTTTGGTTTTTGGTTGGGTTTTTTTTGACCGGGGAGGGGAGTGGAAAGGAAAGTTTTATCTCATTGTTTACTTCTGCTTTTCTTCTCACTGTTTTTGTTTAGCAAATGAAAAGGTTGAAGATATCAATGGCTGTCCCCGGAGCCACTCTCAAATGGTAAGAATAAAATTATTTTTAGTTTGTGTTGGCACCACTGCACTTTCCTAATATGCTTCTTAATAGTGATTTATTTATACTATGAATATTCTGTTTACCATAAAGTCTTAAATTTCATATAGTGTTCCTGATACTTTTTTCCATGCTTGTTTAGTGTTTGTCACTTCATTTCTGTGCTCACTAACTTTGGACCTTGAGATAACCTGGCAGCAAAACTTCATCAGTTCTAATTAATCCAGAACTACCTTAGCAGACCTGTTCTAATGATCCAAATAATTTCATTTAACTTAATTTTTAAGGGCGGTAAGTCCAAGAACAAATTAAGTGGAGTCTTTGTGTCTGGAAAACTGATTTGATGAACAAGACTTGCCAAATTGTTTTTAAATATAAATAGCTTTTTGGATTGTCTACTGTGAAGTCCAGTTAGATGCACTGACTCCAGACTTTCAGAAATAGCACTTTAGTCATATGGCTCTCTGAGCTATAGCTGGCAGCTGCCTAAAGACTTTTTTAATACTCTCAGACAAGAAGCATTTAGTGACTATGATTCATATGGAGTCTTATTAATCTTTTACTGTGTTTATGGCAAGTCAACTACATTTAATAAGATAAAACCAGCTGAGAAGGCTGTATAACCAGCAGGAACAAAGTCTGAGCCTCAGTAACATCACCATGCATTTGCTGAATCATTTGCAGTTCTAGTCATGTTCCCCCATGCTGAGGTGTTTGCCTTTCTGTTACCATTCAAATAATACATAAATAAGGTGCATGGTTGTTTAGCTGGCAAAGATTTTTGAGTATGATTTGAATGAGCTTGCGTAATAGCAAACTGCTGAAACTGGGCTTAAAAATGGGAGTTGAATAGAAAAAAGAAGTGCATTTGTTCAGTGCATTTTTAAAGGGGAAAGGTGTTTGCAGCTTTTTCTGCAAAGCTTCAGGAGGTAAGGGGAAAATTTTTTAGTACCAGTGAACTGAATAATGGGATCTTTCGGTTCTTACTGTTCAGAAAATGTCCAGGTTTA
This sequence comes from Lepidothrix coronata, assembly GCF_001604755.1. Lineage (NCBI taxonomy): Eukaryota > Metazoa > Chordata > Aves > Passeriformes > Pipridae > Lepidothrix > Lepidothrix coronata. The sequence continues at coordinate 1,416,150 of NW_016690189.1, forward strand.
GATTAAGCTTTTTCTCTGACTTTCAGGCTTTTTGAACTGTCCATAGAAAGAATATGTGCAATTTCCGTAATAATAGTTATTATTTTAATTAATCACATTAAACTAGAACCTAGTGACCCTGACTGAAAATGTTGGGAACTCCAGCATGGAACTCTAGTATTACACACACAAATCAAGAGATAATCAGTCTCTACTTTAATCATGTTAAAACTTGCCATTCCAGTCAGGCAAGATAAACAAGAGGAGACAAAAGCACAGAAAAGTGATAGGATTTTCCAAGGTTATGTGACTGGTTTGTGGCCATTTAGGATTGCTTAGGGACTCACCAATCTGATGTCTATCGAGCTTCATTTCCATGAGAGACAGACGAGCTGCAGAGAAGTATTCACTCTAGCAACATCTGCATCTCCAAAGCAACAACACTGGTGTACGTTCCTTGTTGATAGTTGCATTTTGATGTGGCATAGGGATTCTGGATTTCATCTCTAGCTCTGCTGCTGCTGCTACGGGAGAAACAGGGTCAATGAATGCCCATGCCACAGCAGTACCTGTGTGAATCCCTTTGTGTCCATCTTCTTCCTCCCATAAGCCTATCTCTCAGCTCAGCCAGACCAAAGAATATTCCTAGGTGCTCTGAGCTTCAAAACAGGTGCTTCAAAAACTCCTGTACGTAGTCATACACCAGTGTTTCTGCAGAGCCTAAAGTGTCCCATTTAGCCACTTTAACTTAATAGTAATATATTTATTTATCCTTCTTTGACTCCATCTCTTTACTGCATTTTTTTATCTCTGCAGACTGATTAGGTTATTTTCCTGCTTTTTGACATGCTGATTTCTCAACCGAGCTAGGAAATTTAAAATGTACTGAAGTTAAAGTAGTTCAAGCTTGTTAGTTTTTCCTCAGTGCATCTCAGAAACCCCAAGTTTCTGAGTCTGCCCTCCATTTGTTGCCTTTGGGCTGTGCAGTTATCTAACCTAGGCAATGGCACAATTTAGCCAGATTTTCAGGTAATTTCCCTTAACAGTGCTGAGTTTTGTCAGCCCACTCAGTGGTAGGGCAGTTCTCTTCTTGTAGCAGTGGACTCTTATGTGTTTGTAATACGCACAAAAAAATGTAACAGTGATCAAAGTTAGTTTGCATGTTTGAGATGCACCAGTATGTAGCAATATGTCCTGTCAGGATTTGCCAGAATATCAGCCCTCAAATCAGCAACAGTTAAAATATTCCTGTGGTATATTTGTTAACCATTCATTCACCACTTTCATTTTAATATTTTTAGTTGATAAAACTGAGAATCCCACCACCCTCTTCTTGCAAATCTTTTCATAATCCTTGCTTTCATAACTTGCAATTAAGAAGAAATGTTTTCTCTATTCATCTGCCATTTGATACCCTTTTCAGGAGGTTATGTGTAAGACAGTTTATTAGCTTAAAAAAGCTAGAGGGCACTGTCATGGATTGTCTGCTGCTGGAAATACTTGATGTTCTGTCTGGATGATATTGATATCAATTCATAATTAATCACTACTCGTATTCCCAAGTTCTATTCCACTCACCATTTTGTTTTCCTCTTGTCAATGGCATCATCTTTGAAGTGATTTTTAAGGCATCTCAATTCAGCTGTTACCTTAATTTGTAAACATATTTTAATGTTTAATTTAAATGTGTATAAAATGCTTAGAGTTTAGTTTTCCTTTAGTTAGATCTATTCCAATGTCTTGCACTCTATGCTCATTTTGGCAGTGATATACAAAATACTTGCAGACAAATTGAGTTGGCTCAATAGGTCCAAGTTCATAAAAACTAAAAACCTGTGAAGCCCAGCAGCATTCAGTTTCTGCATAGTTAGCTTTATCATGATTCTCATGTCTGTCATTATGCTCACCTGTTTTATGTTCCACACAGAATCTGAGAACTTGAGATGTAGTGAGGGATAAATTATTTCATATTCGAATCTCAGAAGTTTTAGAAAAAAGGCAGAAGAATGCCAGAAATCTTGCTCTATTCTATGAGACTGAAGAAAAGTTGTGTACTTTAGCAAGAGGAAGTGAATTAGTCTCTACTTAACCAGGGAGCTTTTTATGTGATAGAGAGCTATCACATAAGCTACCACTTCTTTAACTATGACAGTTAAAGAAGTGGGTGAAGCCTAAAACTGAAGTAGGATAACATTACTATGTATATACTGGTAGACATTGCTTAATGTGTTAGATGTGCTTTGTAGTGCTCCTGTAGTCCCATAGAAGCCCCCAGTGGCTCCATCTCTGCTTATATGGACGAGTTTCTCTCTGGAGAAGGGCAAGGTTGCAAGGGGATGAGGTGCATGCAGATCTCTTCTTAGCAGAGTCAGCCTGTGGACAGGATAAATAGGTGGAAACTAGAACTGCTAAGTGTGCCACAAAGTGTATGTGCCCTTCAGACTTCCTCTGACAGGCATGTGCTGAGCAGACACTGTTGAGTAGCATCCCCCAGCGTCCAACAACGCCAGTATCCAAGGATGAGAAGATCAGCATTGGCATTCTGTATCTAAAAATTGTTTGTGAAAAACAGCATAATTCTGTATAAAGTAAGCATTGAGGGTTCTACTAACACCCATGAATTACATGTGAAAATGTGTGGGTTATGGTTATGTGTAGCTCTTTGAGGACTGGGAAGCCTGAAAATATCATCCCTATGTTCACTGTCAAGTGGGCCCACATGAGAGCTCTTCCTACCTGCACAGCGTTGAACTCTCTAAGAATCTTCTGGGTTTGCTAGTGCAGTTGTTGGTGAGATAGGCTGTTTGGATTCAAGATGTACTTTCTGTGCTTTGGAGCAGCTCCAGGTGAACCTTCTACATAAGTGTGACACATTGATATATATACAGAAAGTTGGCTAAGTGTAGAAATATGGTCCCTTGGGAAACTGGGAATTCAATCTGTGTTTTGAAAACTAATCCCAGCTCTTTTAATATGCAGGCCACCTTCTTCCTGAAGTGACACCTGTATGACCCCCTCTGACATCTGTATTACCCCCTTTTGTTTAAATTCAGACTGTCACCTTATGGCTATCTGTGGTTCTTCACAGATTTCACAACTGGCTGCTTTAAGAGCCTTGTGAAAATATGAGGGAATAACAGACTATAATTTTGTCATCTGTTCAGGTTTGATATGTTTAAATGAGTGGAAAAGAGTAGTATCATTTCCATGAAACATGCTTGCATGCTTAATTTTCATAAATAAAGCGAATAGCCTGAAATCTAGTTAAGTCTGTTTTGGGAAAGGTGCTGTTTGCATGAGAGAGTGGAAAAGGCCTGAGAAAACAGTCAGCTGATACAAATTTCTGTTTAAAAATGTAGTCAACTGACTGGCTTCTCACAATATGAGTTGGACAGAGTAAAAAACAGATTTTCCTGTCCTCTGTGGTAGGTAAGGGGTATCTAGGATCTGAAAATGGAGTAGCCTTAAGAGGGTAAAAAATAAAAGTACTTTTCTAAAAGGACGTCAGGTTCACAGCATAATATCTATGAAAGTGATCTAAGTAAAATCAGAAAAGACAATGGTAGTAGTTAAAATTTGAACTTCTGAGAGAGGTTTCTTGTGTTTTTAGGTAGGAGAGCTCATATTTTACCTTTGTTACATGGAAAGAACCTGCAAGACATAGTCACAGCTTATGCGTGGATGTTTGGGGGAGAGCTGACTTGAAAAATATGCTCAGATATTAGGTAAAGGATCGTATAGAAATGAATGGGGGAAGAAAAAGAGTTTTACTTGGAAATGAATGGGGGAAGAAAAAGAGTTTTACTTGCATTAGCAACTAGTTAAAATACGATTTTAATTTCAATAACGGTATTTCTATCTGAAACAGAGAAAGAAATTAGATTTTCCTTCCGGTGACACTACACCTGTATTCTAGATTAAGGAATTGAGATCATTGGTTCTTTGGCATGCCTACATCAGGAATATACAAACTTATTTTTATTTACCAGAGAAGTTTTCAATGTAAAACATCAAAACACCTTTTCCTTTTGTAAACACAATGTGCAGCCATGATACAGCTGGTAAGCATGATTTATTTTTCATTCTATCACCTTCTCAGCAGTACAAATGGAATGCCATATCTTTTGCCTTCTTGTGTACACTTAGTATAGGAATTTCCAGCATCATCTTAAAATTCCCCTCTGCTCTGCAAGTGTCTCCCTTTGCCAGGTGCATTACGAAGGACCTGGTCACACTGGAGATGAGTAGTTATGTTCCTGCTACAATGGGAACTTTCTCTTAGGTGCTTCCTTGGGTCAAGTAAAAGACCCTCTTATCTTGGAGACCTGTTACCTTTTGGAGCAGACCCTGATTTGATTTAATTAAAAGTCCACACTTGGATTTCTGTTCCCACTGATGAAGGCACAGTTTGGACAACAATATAGATCAAAGGGCTCCAAATTGCTCTTAATAACTGCCCATATTGTCCACACTTTTGTGCAACCTTCAGCCAGATTGTTTTCCAGATGAGAAATTTATGAGAACAGTGTAGCTGAGGGTGTGCCTGAATGTTACCAAGCTCCCATCAGTTGCATTTCTTCCTTGGAATTTTTAAGTAGTGGCAGAAATATCATGCTCCCCATTCCCTGGGAAAATTTTGTTATAGTAATGCACAGCTTATATGTTCTTTGGTGTCCCTCCTCACAAGGATTTACTTACCTGTTAATTCTACATTTCTGAATCCAGCTCTTGTGGTTTGGCAGAGTAAAGTCTCATGCAGTTCTTTTTTTCAGGACTGTGGGTAAAATATCCATTAGAGCCACACTGGTAACCAATACTTCTTTCCACATTCTGTTCTTTCCTACCTTGGAACACCAGCAGCTCTAGATGAAAGCAGGCAAGTTTGATAGAGCTCCATTATGAAAGGATCTAAGCAGATGCTTATCTATGAAGGAAATGACACTCCTCAGCATGATACATACTCAGATTTCCCATTTTCTGATGGTACTTTCAAGTAGACCCATATAATTTTTTACTTAACTAGTTATGCTTTCGGAACTTCCTCACTGTATAGGAGATCTACATTCAACTTTAAACCTTCCTGGGATGGCCAGGACCCAGATGCCCAAGACTGTCAGAGCCAAGAGCATGTCCTAGCTAGCCCTCTGAAGATGCTTTCTAAACAAATCCTCTCATTTCCTATGTAGGTTCAGAGTTGATCTTTCCCCTGAGAACTAACCCCATTCCCACATCTTTCCCCAGTGACTGTCCTTAGCTGTTACAGGGAAGACTTTCCTGAACATGTTCGGCACATCCAGACACTTGCAATCCACTGTACAGTGTACTGTATGCAGGATGGCTTCACAGAGTCTGCAATTTGTTTGGCATTCAGTGAGTGTCGAAGTCAACTATCTCATTGAACTCTCCCATATTTCAGACTCTTGAATCGTAGAGGATGAGTGCAGGACAAAATTTTAGAAGCTGACCTTCTGGAATGGAATCTCTCTCTTTGTTTTAGATATCAGCAAATCCATTTTGTAAACTTGTGTATGCCTTGCAGGGAGCTCATGGCTTTTTTTTTTTTTAATCCTCTGTACCACAGAAATTTAAAAATTCTCTGACTAAAAGCAATACATGTAGATATATCTACAGTGAAAATATACAAATAGGTATGCAATTTGAAGGAATTACAGGAAGTGACATTTTAATTAGTGTAGAAATTGAAGTTTATTATTTTTGTTTGCATAAGAAATTAGCTTGACATAAAGACTAGAGAAAGAATGAAAATAAGACTGTCAGAAATAGAGATGTGTGTGTCCCAAAAGAAAAAAATAAAATGAAGGTCTGTCTAAGGATACGTTATGGGAATAATTGTGACTATATGAATGGAGGGAATAATGAAAGAGGACAAAATTCCTGTAAGGATAAGGTTAAAGGTCTTAATGTTAAGGATGGTTGACACTCAAGGATGTAGAGGTTGGAATTCTTGTTTCAAGTTTTGCTGAAAAGAGATAATTAATGTTATTAACACAACCAGTTTGAGTAAGATGAGAGACAAATCATTTTAGCATATAACAGGCAGAGGAGGAATTCCAACTGCTTTTGTGAACAAACCCTAAAATTTCCAAGAACTCAAGAAATTAAAGAGAAAATATAGATGGGATGACATCTGGACAGACAAGCAGAGTAACAGTTGCCTTCTTGTGGTAGACCAACCACGTTTCTATTGTGAGAGAAAGAGGAAGCTGAGGAAAGGATGGACAACTGCTGCAAGTGTTAGATCTAGTAGAGAATAAAGAATGGGACACTTCATTCACCCTGCCTAAAAGAATGTTATCATCTTGGAAAGGAAGAGCGGGAGAAGGCAATCAAGTCATCACTTTTTTGATATGGTTTGATTCTAGTTTGACTTTCTTGAGATCTCTTTATTCTGCACTGAAATGAGCAGTTCTCTTTACATTCAAAACATTACATTAGAGAACATTAAAAGGACCACAAGATTTATAAAAATCTCTCTTCACAGAACAGCTCAGAGTTACTCACTGGCATCAGGCAGCGAGATACATATTCCCCTGAGTCACTCACATTTGACTGTCTGAAGTCACAAAAGAAAATAGCACAGGAACACATCCGGAGTACTATTTTACTAGGCTGGAAGTACATTGTTTATAAAGTATAAATCATACATTTTTATTAGCCTTTTTATTTATGCTTACAAATCCCTTATGTTATTACCGTGTAGAATACATGAGAATAACTCATCTAGATGTTAATGAAATAATCATGTCATGAAAAGTACATATACTGTGATGAATACATATACAGTCTCCATGAAATCTATCGAATCATTAGGTTATGGTTGAGTTTGCTTGGTTAGGACTAGAATTAGGGCTAAGCACATTTTACTTCTGTAGACCAAGATTGCCAAACACTAAAAAAATCTTTTTGTTTCCTAAAATCAACAATTTTCCTTCACACCTTCCCCTTTCTCCTCTTCCACTAACCTCTCCCCTCCTCCCTGCAATTTCTTGAAACCCACCTCCCTTCAATCTGTACCTGGAATATGCATTACCTTCATACCACTGAGACATGACCATCTCACCCATCTCTTCTCCTCATCTCTCAATTATGTTTGTCAGGAATGTCATTTGATCAGAAACTTGAGTTAAACTGTATTGGAAGAATATGTAGAGACGAAATATTGCAGTATACCTGAAGACTAATAGGTGGCATACATTTTGAGTATTTATTGTTTGAAGAGATGCAGTTGACGGTCTCCCCATTTACCTCATCTGTAATTAGTTTTCTATCCTCTTCAATTTTTAGTTGGTTTTTTTGGTGGTTTTTCCCCCTCAAAAATGTAATGTGAACATTCCCTGAAGTTTTGGAATTGAAAAAATATATATTTGTGACACACGTGCTTAGACAAAGAGGTGATGAATGGATAGCCTTGAAACCTCCATTAATTGCAATGCACTGAATAGTCTTAACACAAATATGCAGTTAAAATACATACATAAAAATTGACTATGACATACATTTTAGAAAGCACCTGTGGTTATAGACACTAACAGATTTTTCCCAGATAGCAGCAGCAAGATTACTGTAAATATGTGTGCTTCATGATGGTGTATTTTTATCATCTTCTATAGGGAGAGTATGCTATAAATACTAGGAATGTCTAGAACGTTTAATGGATTTAAAAATAGAGAAGAAAGTGCATGATGTTTAGCTGAACAGCAGAAATGCATATTTAAGCTGAACAAGAAAATAAACAATGTATCTGAAGTGGTTTTATTTTACAGTATATCCAAACAAGGCTTTCTGGTAGTTTTGAGATTTTGTCAGCTTTCTAGATTTTTTTCAAATGTCTGATTATTTTGGAACTGTGGCAAAATGCCAGTTCTCTTATAGTTGAGGACTTACTTCTATTTAAAGATTTTTAACCACTCCCACTTCTGCTTAGACTTGTAATTTTGGGTGCTGTATGTTATTTAGAAAAGGTTCTGTTTAGAAAATTGTTCTATGTTTGTGAACCATTGAGTTTCCTCAGAGAGGTAGACTTTTCACAGAAGAACATTTCTTAACACTGAGTTGGAGTCCCCAGGCCTCTCACACATCCTTCTTCCTGCCTCTCCATAATTGCCACTGCCTCTTCTGACAAAGGAAAATTCTGCAGCTTCAGTAACATGCAAGACTCTTGAGAAACAATGTGAGCCTGTGTTTTGGTGTGTAGTGCACACACGTGGACATGCGTCCATGTAAAGTACCTTGTGTAGTTTTGATTGAACCCTCAATTATCTTTTCACTTTGAAAGGCATCTAAGCCACTCTTTCTAGCTCTCATTTGTGAATGAAAGTTTGTGGGAGCTTCCAAATTCTGGGAAGTGTGTTATCTGGACATCTGTTAGAGCATGAGATGGCTACTCTTCTACAGATTTGCCAGACCTACTATCTCTGTTCCTTAGGATGAGTCCAGATTAAGTTTAGAAAAGAGCTACTAGACAGATTTTGAGAATTAAGCATCAACATCTACAAACAATGAATGAGGGCACACCAAGTATGAATATCGTCAGCTTTTATTTGGTTGGTCTGGGAAATGCAACTACTAGGAAGATGTTTTAATGGAGATACAGGAACTGTGCAACTATCCATAAAATGCTGTCTGTGGTGTAATGTGTAAAGCAGCAGAGGGTGCCAGAAAGCAACAAATTTTGACTTCCGTTGTAATTAATGGAAAGGAAAGGGATGGTAACTAGCAATGTTAGGATGGAACAAGGTTTATGTTGTGAAGTTATCTGCAGAAGGGAGGGAGGAAGGAAGACTCACCTCCTGTAAGTTTAAGCCCTTACATGTGCTTAAAATTAAAATAAACACTATCCAACAAATAGTCAAGCTTTTGGAGGTATTGTGTAGTACCTTATGCCTCGGTGGCAGTGCTTATCACTGAATCATCTTTTAGCCATTATATATACCTGGTATTTCAAAGCTTGGTGTTATAGCAAAGACTTTGTAAGACATGAGGATAATAAAGTAACATAGACTGTCCCAACAATCTATTCTGTTAATTACAAACTAATGTGGCAACAAAAAGCATCCTGACCTACTACATTTAAAATTACAATGTTCATTAAAAGGACTTGACAACCTCCTCCTGCTTTTCTGCTAGAAAGTAAATATCAAAAATTTGTTGCCACAGGAAGTTTGGAATTTTTCAGTGGTATTGCATTACATCCAGAATACAATATAATTACAATGTTAGAAAATGAAGAGAAAGAATGAAAGTAGGTGTATACTGAAACTACTGTGATCTGTCCAGATGTATTTCTTCACTCTGCCCTTGATCTTTGCTGGAACAGAAGCTGCCTACATCTGCTGCAGCTAAGTGCTAGACTGTTTCATGGAAAGAATGCCAAATCCGCTTGATTTTACAGGGTCTTTTACATACTCACCATTTTGGAGTTCCTTGACTTTTATGAACTCTAACCCATTTAACCTTGCTATTTTCTTTACCAGTAGTTATACTCAGAGAATAAACTCCTCTTTGAACACTACTGCAAATCCCTTCCACTTACAGCCTCTCCCCGATGTGCTGTTGCTGGCAAATGTGCTGACAAATAACATTTAGCAGTGGTCCATCAGGTCATTCCGTCTCTGAGAATGGCAATGTGATGTAGGCAAAAACAAGTGACCCTGGCAATTTTTTTTCTCCATTTCCCTTCTCTTACACCAATATCTAAACTGACTATGTTAGGGAGTTAGAGGGTACTTCTTTGCCTGTTCTTTCAGTATACATTTATGCACTACTGTTTTGGTCACCATATATTCCATGAAATGTCAAAATGAAGAATGCTGTGTTTCTCACAAAGTATTTTGTGTCTCCTACAATCATGTGCACAGCCATGGGACCAGGTGTAGAGTAGTCATGGTTTTTTCACTTATTGAGATTACTGCTCTGCCATCCTTTTCCTGCGGTCAAGAGCCCGTGGGTCAGACCACTCTGAAATGGCATGAGATATCATGAGGCAGCTGAAATTCTGTGTTAGTAAAGATTTTGGCAACATTGAACTGGACTTAAGTACCAATGTTAACTCTAAATGTAAACTCTGTTACAGCTGATAATGGGCAATACTATTAAGGTACACAAGGGTAAATTGGCTTAAGCTAGCAGCAGAACATGCAAGTTATCACAAAGACTGCTTATTTCAACAGCATTAACTAATCCCTTTTCATGTTAAGGCTTTTGATCAGGTTAATTAAAATATTAACGCAAACTTCTTATTTTATTTTTTTTATGTAACTTGTCTGTTTAAATCCACTATGACCTGAAACTTAATACACAAATAGTTAGAATACAGTACAACTATTTTTGTTTAAGCAGAAATAAATAGTATAAGTATAAATACTGTAATATATTTGGCAGCTTTCTGATGTGCAGGAATTATTTAAAACACTCCTAGTCTGAAGAGTCTGCTGACCATATGATAAACAGATGACCATATGACATAAATCAGAGCTATACTTATTTCCAGTTGAACTTATTTTAAGTTGGCCCAGTGTCTGGATATAAATTAGTCTGGGTAGAGTTCAGTTTCAGAGTCAGTCCAAGGCATTTTTTTATTTGTCAGGACTTGGTTGCATTGTATTCAATCTCACAAACTGGTCACATATGTTTTGCTTTTTTAATAGTTTATATCAACTTAAAGCATTTCTTTACCTATGCAGTTCTTAGCAACTCTTTCAGGTGGCATATGGGCCAGCACCAAACTTGCAAAGTCCTGAAAGTTGAATCTGAACAGTCTTCTTGAAATAAAAATGTGTTTGTATTTTAGCTTGTAGCTTTTGGCAGTCTTTAATTCTATAATAATTAGAATGTGTTTCGTGTAGGCTTGTATTGTCAGCTAATTATAACCTTGTTTGAATTATTCATATCTCTTGATTCTTCAGAGTTTCTTTAGGTTACATTGGGAGTGTACCAATGACATCCTCCTCTGGAGAAAAAATACCACAAGAATTTTCTTTGTCCCTTGGTTTCCACACTTGAGAGCTGAGACCTATTTGTATTTGAAATAAATAATAGCTCATGAAGTTAGTTATAGTTTTCTGTACTCTAACTGTACACATAACTAGCTAACTGGTATCCCAGCCTTGTGAGTTGTTTTGCCTGTCACTCACAGATTTTCTCAGTAATTCCTCCCAATAACAACAAATTAAGTGTTTGTTGTTTTTTTTTCTTAAAGCTCTTGCTTAGTTCATGGACAGATCAGCAGTAACACTCCAGAGTAAACATATGTGCAAGGGTGTTTTCACAGTTCTTGTATATATAAGGCTTCTATTGGGATTTTTTGGCATGAACAAATTTGCAAGATTGCTATTGTTGCGTCATATAAATTAATGTATGTAACGATATGTCCCCCTCTAAAGCCCAGTAAATGCTTATTTTTTTCAAGTATTACTGGCTGTATTTTTAAACTTGAAAACACTTGGATAACTATTTAAAAAATTGTTTCCTCGTACAGTTTACACTTCATTGTCTACAACTGGAAGTGAAGTGACAACAAGCAGTAAGTGCTTGTTAAGGCTTCATTTTATAGACTTGAGCACTTCTAACATTTCTCTCTTTGGCTGAGAAATCAATTAAAAAAAATCTAACCCTGGTGAGCCTACGAGTTTACAAGCATATATCCCACTGCCTTCTGTGGTTCCAGGTGCTTTTGTTTTCCTTGACTGAGAATCTAGACACTAGATCTTGTTAAAACGTGAAAAATTCTTCCCATAGTTATGAGAAAGTTGTGAAGAGATAGGCAAGTGCGAAATCTGTTTAGAAGCATGATGTGAAAACATATAGCATGGCCTAATATTCCTATGTATATTATGCTAAACATGATTTAAAATATGATGTTCATGTACACTAGCAAAAGTGAAAGCTTGAATATGAGTCTACTTATTATCTCTATGGCTTTTAAAGATGTCTGGTTTAATCTGAATAGTTTTAATAACCTATGACATCAATTTGTCATCAATTTTTTTGTCTTTTTCTTTAGCGCTTAGATCAATTTGAGTCAGTAATATGAAAATTAAACATAAAGGAAAACCAGTAACTTATGTCATCTCATGTATATATCTTTCCAAGGACTTTAAGTTCCAGGCAGAGGACCAGACACATCCTACAGAAATTTTCTGGGCTGTACTTTTTTGCTAATAACAAGTATTTCTTATTACTTTTCTTTTGATGAGCTCAATTGCATTCTAGGGTAATGTGGAAAATATATCTAATTAAAAAAAATCAGAATGTTTATAAAATCAAAAGGCCAGAAGGATAGGAGCAAACTGTCAGTGCCTCTCCTTCGCAAGCTGTAGCAGTAAGACTCCTGGTGTAGTCAAGAGGGAGGGTTCATACAGTACAAAGTATGTCTGGATGGATTCCAATTGCAAAGTTCAAGAGATGAAGTGAAATGCCCCATGGTTTACCTGCTTACTTATTTTTTAAAGGATTCATTCCATCACTGGTTGTAATTGCCCTTATTTCTAAAAGCTGCTTTTTTGAGTAAGCTAAATGAGGTTACTATGTGGTAAATAGTGGTCAAAGAGATAACTGGAATGTTTTCAAAGGTTTAGTTAAATCTAGTAAATGAACACTGTTGTAACTCTCTTTTGGCCTAATGGAGAGAAACTTCTCTGTTTTTAAGAAGCGTGCATTTTCACATTGCCCTCCAATTTTTGGAAGTTTCCAAGTTCCATAAATATTTAGTCATAAATATTTAGACTTTGGTACCTTGCTGACTCAGAAGTGTTGCATAATTAAAAAAAGATTGTAAACAGGCTCACTAAATTGGAGCATTGCTTTAAGAAACACTGTGTTTAAACAGAGCTTTTTATCATTTCCTTAAAAAAGGTCTCCCAGGGTAGTATTTATCTTCAATTTTGTGTTCTTAGTATGTGTATAGGACGCTTTCACAGCATTGGTGGCCACAGGCCTGCAGAGATCAGAGCACTGAAGTAGTGAGTTACTTTCAGACACTGGAAGTAACTGGTCTTTTCATCTGTGACTGCTGTGAAGTTGTATTTTAGCTTTCTAAGAAATTTCTGCAAGGTATTGAAATACATCCATGGTTTTCTGAATCCAAATCCAGCACTATATTCCAATCAAAATTCCAACACTTTCTTCTCACAATTTCTAATATAGCGGCACAAAAGCACTTCAGAAATTGCCATTGTTGTATTTTGTGCTTTACAATGTCTGCTGCAGAGACTACTGTATAGAAATGGGGAGAACAAATGCAGACAGGACACAGAAGGAAGAATGGGTAAGAAAGGAAGATGGGAAGCAAGATGACACCATTATATAGATGATCAGAGTAAAATTTTTCATTCTTTTATGTGCTGGGGGTTTCAGGTGTTTGTGGATAGAGCTTTTTTGGGTTTTATATGAAAATGGCCAGCACAGCAGAAATATATGTTTGACCATGTAAAAATTATGATTAGGATCAATAATTTTTATTTTGAATAACTACATTATTTACTAACTTGTTGATGTTTACAAACAAGGAAAGAAAAAAAAAACAACAAAAAATTCACCAATTCACCAGAAACTATATTCACCCCAAGTTTTCCAAGCACCAAGTCAGGGGCTAGGTGAAAAACCTGCAACATTAATTGTCAGATTTGTGTTCTTGACAGGGCTGACAGTAATTCGTGCCAGAAGGGAACCGTATCCCACTGCAGCATTTTCTTAAAAACAATACACACCCCAGCTCGTACATTGACCTCAGCAGTGACCTCATACATTCTTTTGTCAGTACATATGTCTGTTGAATTCTCCAAGTATTTGAGAAGTTAATTTGTTTTCACATTTCTGGGTTTACTGGTCATATTTTGTGTTTGGACTGCATGTTGGAAGAATTTGATGTGCATGTTCCCTAATATCTGTTGGAAAAGGAAGTTGAAGGTATTTCAGTTTTGAATAACATCATCATCCTTTCCTCAAAAAGTAGCTAGTAATTAAATAACTCCAGCATCATTTCCTAAAAATTTTTGCCTGGGAGGCTTTCTACATACCAGTAGTTATTATTCTCTAAGGTAAAATTCTCCCCAAATACCTCCAGTAAATCAGTTTTTAATTTGCATATACAGTCTCTTATTGCAAAGTCAATGCTTAGCTTGGAACAGTGTTTTGGAATGAATTTACACGGTTCACTGATAGTTATTTTTATTGAACGCTCCTTAAATTATTCTATTGCAAATAATGAAGAGTTTGCTAGAAAATAGTTAATCCCAATGTGTTTACATGTCAGTGTATTCTGCTTAACCCTCTGAAAATGCATTATAATTTTGATAGAAACCTGGAATGTGACTTGATCTAGGCCACATGCAACAGGAAGTCAGCAGAATGCACTAAATATCTCCCAGGAGGACTGTTAACACCTGTTTTATCTGGGTGGGTTTTCAAATTTACACCACGCATGGAGACTTGATATTGCCTTCCAGCGTAGTTGCAAAAAGTTATTGCAATAATCTACCGTGCTAGGAGCTTGAGGGAAATAGATTATCGGAAAATAAATAATGCGATTTTTGAGACTGTTTTTTATTTCTTCATTTTCCCTTTCTTCAAATTTCCCCATTTGTACAAGAGAAACTGAGAGTTCATGGCAAATTTCACTGTTTCAGTAGTGAAATGCAGCCTGCCATACCAGCATCTTCCACAGAGAAAATTTGAAACTAAAGAGCTTCCTCGGAAGAGTCACTATATGTTTTACATTACTCTGGGCCACATTTCTTCCCATTGTATTTACTTTCAGATTTGGAAGAATTTGTGTGTATTCTCTGCTCTTCAAAGTATCCTTATTAAGTAGTAGTAAAAAATATTTTTTTATTACATAGTACTGTAATAAACTTTACTGTGTACAGTTTCTTCACAAGGAATCTTCATGGAAATATACAACTTTCAGACAGTCTTGCTCAAAAATAAAAATCTGTAATTATTTTAGCATGAACATGTATATATGTTAACAAGCACACTCAACTTTAAATATGCAAGAGACAAGAAAGCAGCTGTCTTGTTTTTGGTTGTGTTAAACTAGTTTAACTCGCACAATATTAAAAAAAGAAAAGTCTGCTTGTTATAGTTCCATTATAATATTTGTAAAATGAGCCTATATAAGTCTATTTCACATTGTTCCTTTTGAAAGTCTTTAACCCTACTCTTAAATTAAAAAAAAAAAAGCTTTCTACAGAAGGATCCTCCCTTTTAGAATACCGAGGAATCAGTGATTGTGGATAACATACAGAAATACAGTGTAATGAAAATGCTACAACAGTTTTGCAAATAAAATTTTATGACGAATTTTCACAGAAAACAAGTACATTAATAACAGTGTCAAATGAAATGAAGCACGGGGCATAGAAGGTGTTTCTTATCATGGTACTTTACAAATAGTTGAAAGAAATATTACCATATGTTATAAAAATAAATTATAATTGCTTACTTTTTAAGGATTAGATACATTTTATCCCACCATGTACAATTATGAAAGCATTAGGGGTTTTTTATTTTTTAGTTGTATTACCAGTTGCAGATTTTTCTAAAGAGAACTCTAAAGTGTTCAGGTGTGATGAATATCTGTTTTAAAATGAAAAACAGGGAATTCCTACTACTGAGTGTTGTGATAAGTATATACAAGTTTTAATCTGAATGGTGCTTTTGACTTCTTCAGCTGAACCTCCTGGGAGTAAGTCAGCTATCAGAAATGGGCGTTTGGGCCCAATACTCAGCCTTAGAAAATAATAGTACATATAAGTAAGTGCAAAGCAAGCATGGTAGTAAGTAAATAATAGTGCATTCAGTTACCACTGAAATGGACAAAGTTCTTGAGTTGGTTTTTTTTTTTTTTGTGGAAGGAAGTATTTGACCTGTACCTATTTTATACACAGTGAAAAGACCTGAATGTCCACCTGTCTGTTTTATGAAGCCTAGCTTTGTTAAATAATCTGAAAGATACAACTGAGGATAAAAACATGCATTACTATAGAACTGCAAACAGTTCCTCTTAATATCTCTATCTGGTAACTTTGTAGCTCTTTGTTTTAGGGAGTGGCAGAACATGAATACAAACTAGTGAAACTGGCTGGGAAGAAAACCCAGAAGAAACAAAGTTACAACATGGAAAATCTGGGTGTTTCCCACATCACCACTGAGTTGTCAACAAGTCAACAATGTCTGCAATGGATGCGTCAATTAAGAACAGAAAGTGAAATAAACTTGTCCTTTTCAATCCCTGAGAACAGCTTTAGGCATATCATGTTGTGAAAGATTATGCATTTGGCCAAAAATAGTCCTTTTAGGCAGTGCTTGCGTGAGAATGAAACATGGACCTATGAGAGTGTACATGGCCAATTCTCATACTACACTCTATTAGACAAGGGAAAATCAGAGTTTAGATCTTTCCACCTGGAAATATTTCCAGTTTCCTCCAGATCATTCTATGTAACTAAATCTACGTGGACAGTTTTGTTCTCTTGTCAGCTCCAACACATGCACCAAAAATGCTTTTATTCACTCATGAAGGCATCTCGATTTCTTGCCTGAACACCTGATCTTTTTAGAGCCTGCAAGTGATACCAGGTCACTAGCACTTCACCTAATACAAAGCATCTAGAACTCAAAAGCTTTTGTGTCTCCTTCCATGACTGATTCCTGTGAAAATCAAAAAAATAGGATCTGCTTTTCCATTTTATAATTTCATTATTTTATGCAGAATGTGTATTGTGAATATTTAGAGTCCAGGTTGCTACCTTTAAGGCCTGAATTTTATTTTTATTTGATTTTGATTGTCCTAGTGCTACAGAACTTGAAAGAGAATGAGCTATGTAACAACATTATTTTCCTATTCTGCATTCATTTAAATCCGTTGACCTCCACAAATTGAGTTAATAATAAATATAGATATGAAAGAAAGAGTCAAATACATGTCTTAACTCAGGTTAATACTCTGGGGAAATTTAGGAAGAAACCTTGCTGGTAAAGTGTGTTTTAAATACAGTTATTGTGACACAGACTATATCATGTCATAATACCAACCTCAAATGAGTACTATTTAATATTTGTATTAAAAATATATAAAAAGGTACTGAATACTGAAGAGTGAGTACATGATTCTCTGGATTTCTGTGGAATACTGTTTTCATGAGTGCCCTTAATCAGCCGTCAGCAACATTAGAAAATTTCTACAGAGCAAGTCCTTTGCCAAATTTTATCTCAGGCTTTGGGTCAAGAATTAGAATGTTAAAACACACACACACAGCTATGGAAGATAGCACTAAATGAAGCGCTAACAGAAATTACTCTTTTACTTTTGCTGGCAAAATAATCAAGAGTATTTAAGTGTGTATATGTATAGAAGCATTCTGTAATGGTAATGTGTCATTTTTATAAGGTGTCCCATTCTTCAGAAAGAAAACAGCCCAAAGCAGGCAAATAGCAACTAACTTGTGTATATGGTATACATGTGTATACGTGTTCTTGTAAACTATATTGACATAAACTTAATAAGAGGGTTAGTCAAAGCAACATATTTTTCAGAGTGTCTTACACATACAGAAAAACATATTGCTGTGTTAGTCTTCTGAGCATCCCACAATTAAATTTATTTTGGAAGTGAAGAAAGCGTTGTCTCCAGACAAAGGAGATGAAAGCTAATCGTGACAACAGCAAAAATAATTGTAATAAATAGACATATTCTATATATTGAGTTACTGGTGAGTATATCCCAGAAATTAACTCTTCCTGCAAGTCTGCTAACTGCTGGGTATTAAGTACTACTGTTTATCTACATGCAAGTCCCCGATCTGGTTTAGTGATTTTTTTCTGTCAGTGAAATTTCAAATAGCTTTCAGTCAAAAGCAGATTACTTACAACTACAGGATGTAATCTATGACAGCAGATTTACAATGTATCTTCTTTACATGCCACCTAATGTATTAATAGTATCAGAGTTGTGACATTTCTGCTTATTTGTACATCATCATTTGGACTATAACCCCTTAAATGTGAGTGTAAAAATATCTTGGAACTCACTAATATTTATGGTGTTAAGTATTTCAGGTGCTTTTTTCATGATGCTGTGGGTATGAATAGTATTAAAAGGATCACATTTATGAAAGAAGCTTAGTATATTGTAAGCATAACTCAGTAGGCTTAATTTATAAAGCATCAAATGGTGTTATTTACCTGATTGATGCCTAAAAATCTTAATTCCTAAATTATCGTCCTCTTAGCTGAGTTCATCTTTACCAACAATGCTGTAGCTACATTTCAGAGTTGGACACATTATTCTTGACTTTAGATAAGGAAGGGATTAGTTTTCAGAATTATGTTTTTGTTACCTCTGAAAAGCAATCTCATGTAGTGTTGATTGACTTTCAGCTGCTTAATTGAATAGTTAAATGGCAAATATCTATATGGCAGTGAAGGTTTATTATATCATTAATTCCTTATCCTATTTATAGTTTTTAAGGTTTTTAATGTGGCAGGTCTACTATTCAACGTGCTGCCCTTCTACTCTTTTGAACCTTTCTATAAAATAATTGCCTTGGAACAAAAAAAAAAATTGGGTGTTGACAGTGATGGAGAATGGTTCAAAAACAGTCTGATCTTGGCAACATCTACTTGTACAAGCAAATTTGAGTGACTGTTCTCTGTCTTGTTATGTAAGATTTGGTGTCAATCTCAATATCCTGAATTCTGTACTGTAATGAGCCATATCTTCTGCTATAAAACTTTGTAATTCTGATTATACTATTCACTATAATGTTAAATATAATCTCAGTTATAAAATAGTTCTTTTTGCAAGCAAAATCCACTTCAAAATTTTGTTTATATGTAAGATACACAAGTGTGGTGATATGTAAGATACAAAATTTTTCTGTTGTGTCACACTACAAAATCGTTGTCCATTGATATATAAGCAGGTAGAATTGTACATATACAATGCCAGCTCTAGGAGGAGTTTACCCCAGTGTATAACAACCTCATCACTAACTACTTAAATAAACATGGACTTCAGGAATTCATACTACTCTTGATTGAAACAGTACTGAGGAGTAGAAGTTGCTTGAAATCTCTTAGAACTTTTGTAATTGCAAAATCACTCTCATCTGTGAGTAAGTTTGAAGAAAAAGTGTTTGGGGACGCTTGGGTTTGAGTTCAAAGAATGACTGTGGTTTGCCAAGGCAAGAAGTAGGTAATTAAAGCAATATTTAGAGACACACTAAAACTTTCAGTTGGGACAACTTTAAGGCTAACATATTCTAGACTGCAGAGGAAAGAAAGTGAAAACAACCCAAGGATGTATTCATGCATGTCTCATTGAGACCCCTAACAGTTTCTGAGGGTTGTATAGTAACTGCTGTTATTATCAGAAAACTGCGAGAGTTGTTTTCTGACATTTTCAGTGTATTGTGTGGTTGTGAGCTGCCACACCAAACTTGCTCAATTCACAAGTCAAAACAAGACTTTATTATAAGGCTAACAGTGCAACTCCAGTCTATTGTCTGAAAGTTGGCCACTGCTATTGCTTCATACACCACCAGCACCAGAAGGGTGACTTTGGACCTGCAGCTTCTGTAATAGTTCTCTTGGTGAACTGCGAAGTAAAACAGAATTTGCTTTGTAGTTCTGCAGCATATCGAGTCACTGGTGTTAGTGGTAATTATTAGCTTTGTCTGAGAGTTTAAGAAATTACTTCAAAGACACATGCTGTAGAAGTAGACTCGTAAAGTAACCAGGCGCCATCTCTGTAGGATATTTTTCACCTTAAATGTGTGTGAAGATTTATGTATTAGTCTTACTATTTACTAAGTATTCAGTATTGAAGATAGATATTGAGATGTTTTCACAGCACATTAGGGCTTAAATGTTCTCCAATAAACTAGGGGGTTTTTATAGCTCCTGAACTACTGCAGAGGGGACATGCTCATTATGAAAAATGTCTTGGTTAACCTAGAATATGTGCTAGGAAATATTTTTTCAGTTATTTGGAGACGGATGCTACTCATTTTGGTCTGATTTTTATTTCTTTTTCTCCTTTTATTTTTTTCTCCATTTGGCTTCCGGTACTACGTTATAGAGCAGAATTTCCCACCTTTGGAAGTAGTTGATACTGCATTATGGTTGATTCGAAAGTTCAAGGAAACACTGAGTTATACAGCTAATATACAAAAAAATCTTCATTTCTTTTAAATTTTTCAGGACAGGAAAAATCCCATTCAATTTTTTTTAGTATGCAGTTGACATTGTTTACAGTTTGAGTAGAAATATTATCATCATATGCATTATTTTCAGGACTGATGCAGGGGTGTAGTTGGAGGTCAGGGCTGAGCCAGCTCAGCTCCCTTGTTGCTGCCACCAAGAGTGACACCATCTGCCTGTCCCTCCTTCCCACCTCCCCTTTACTCTCCCAAACCATGCCTTACTCATGCTGGGACACACCTTCCCCTCTGCTGACTCCTGTGCTTATCTGATTGCATAGCAGACTGGAGTGACTAAAATACATTTGCCTTTTTGTTGGGCAAGTTTTCTGCACGGAGCTCCTGGTGTGCTCAGAGAAGCGCTGAAACCCAGCAAAGGCAGCAGCAGCAGGGCCCCACACCTGGGAGGAAGAAGAGGTGAGGAAGAAGCAGATCTTCCTATTTTAGCTGCAGTCAAGTTGCAACTGATTTAGCTGTGTCACATCTCTATATCTTAACAAAATGACCTAGTTAATGTGGGTTTTTTCATGCTGTAAAACTACACAAACATTTAAGACAGTGACAGAGTTAATGCCTGGGTTTCTGCAATTGCTGTGCTGGGCCAGACCTGGAGTAATCCCATTGATTTTAGGATGGTTATTCCACATTCACAGCTGTGAAAATTGGCAACACCTGTGAAACTGGTTTATAGAAACTTTATGGTAAACCCCAATTTTTTTAGCAACTTTCATCAGTTTAGCTGCAGATTTTGGACTTTTTTTTTTTCCTGTAATCGATTAAGGAAAGAGATTATTCATCATTCCCTGTAAATATTAACGTGTCCTTGAATTCAACATTTGAAAAGACTTTTTAAAAGATGTGTTTACTAATGTTTTGACATTTATTGTCCTTAAAAAGCATATCTAAAAGTTTTGCAGGTATTTATAAATCTATATATACTATTTGTGGATCAAGACAGTCTGTGAACTCATAATATATATTTCTAGGGTCAGTAGTAAAAACAATATTTATATCCTTTCAGCTACTACCATCTTCTGCAAATAGTGTCATAGCTGCAATCATAGAAAGATGACAGTAGTCCTGGGTGAGAAAAGATACTGCCAAGGATTAAGTAATTTTCATTCAAGGAATGAATTTACCCCTTTGTTTTGATGGTTGAAAATTTTCTGTATGAGGCATTGTAAATATACAAACATGCAAATAAAATTACCTATATGGATTGAGCTACTGCAGGGTTATATTTTTAGTGTTGAATATTCATTTCTTTATTTTTAATGTTCTCCAATGCAAATATATATTTAAAATATATTCTTAAAATTTTATTTTTGTGATCCTAATTGCATTGAAAAAATCCATCAACCTTAAAAATGTATATTATAATCAAATCTGTTGAAACCACTTGACATAGAACCTTTCTTTACATACTTTTTCTGTTTTCATATCAACATATTTATAGACAAAAGTTGTTAAATGGTTTTACATTTATAGCTGAGTATTTGCTTTATAGATCAAATGAAGCAAATACTTCATTTGGAGGAAGTATTGGGGAAGGACTGCGGTAATCAGTTGAGAATGATGACTTGAGAATCTTTTGGAACATTCTGTCTTCCTCATCTGTTAGAAATAGACATATGAAAGCAGTCAAATTAATTCTCTGGTTACTCATTTTAGAAGCAGAAGTTTCATCCTTTTATTGATCTACATTTTCATATCTAAAATTCTCTGTGGTAACTGTAGATTTCTTCTAAATCACCAACAGAAGTCAGCACCATATTCTTTACTAAGCAAGAACACTTCCAAGGAGCATAAACATTAAATAAATTAAAATTATTTAGCATAAGATTTGAAGGAAAAAATTTGGAGAATCAACCACTAATGTGACATCATTTTCACAGAATCCTACAACATCCCAAGAAAGTACCTTTGCTAACACATTTGTTAGAGTTTTTTTGCTTAAATTTTTTAGTAAACTCATATGCTCCCATCTCCAGACATATACTCAGTGTCTAATTCTCTATGCATGCTTTCATCACTGCTTGTTTTTAGCGTATAAAATCCAGTTTTATGTTAACTAGGTGGGTTGCTGAGTTGCCAGCATGCCATTCTGGATCAGGCATTTGTGAATTGTTTTTAAGCACCAAAGCGGACAATGAAAGCTTTATATCAGTTCCCCAATTAGCAGTAATCATTCTTGCTAAACTTTGGTAAAGAGCTGCAGTATGCAATGAATGTAAAGTATTCATTCCTTAGCAGTTTCTTTTTTTTTTCCTCTCCCTTCATTTCTACATTTTGTAAAATAGTCTTATGCTGCTTGTTATTTCTATTCATATTACAGATTGAGAATGTTGATGTCTGCCTTAGCTTTCTGGCAGCCAGAGGCGTAAATGTCCAAGGTCTTTCTGCAGAAGGTAAGAGAAACAAATCATCAGAACAAATAATAGTGTTTTCTTCTGAAAACTAAATTTCTTAACACAAATTATTTGCACCGAAGTACCTATCTCTAGCTGTCTTGAACAGCATGCAAATTTAGATTAGTGATAGCGAGTTTCATTTTAATTTTTCCCTTGAAATTGAACCAAGAAGTTCAATGTTTATGAAGCTTGAGATGATGTTTTAAAATGATACTTTTTCAATAGTATTAATCTTTTCATGTTACCTCCATAATATTAGATAGGCACAGAGTTTCCCAAGCATAAATTTTAACTTATTCATATACGTGATTCAAAACAGCAAACAAGGATATGAGAATCTTGCTCAGTTAAGTAAAATAAGGGAAGTCTATTTGTTTTAGCAAATTTATTATTACTAGTAATGCTGTCAGGATGTGCCTGAAAATTATAGTATTCCTTTGATGTGATCTATTAAGAGTGAATGATCTTGCTGCTTCTGTTATTCTGCTGTATTAGTCACCTCTAGTGATTGCCTAATACGGTTACAAATAAATCAAAACCATTATAAATATCAGTTGCGTTAATTATTATGTAATATTTGCCTTGCTAATGTAAGACGCAGGTGAATATTTTTCTTGTAAATGAATAACATGTAAATAAGTCTTTGTCCTGTAACAAATTAAGCAGTTCTGCAAGGTGCTATGCACCTTCAAAGTCCCTATGACCTCTGTGGCAGCTGAAGGTAACATACTAATGAGATGGAACGATGTATTTTTATTTTGTTTGTAGCCCAAATAAAAGCTGAAAGGAAAAACAAAAATTTCCCAGAGTTGTTAATTTCATTGTAATTCTAGAAGACTCATGGAGAAAAAATCTGGAATGCTAACCACTGTTTGATTTTTTAAATTAAATCAGAATTATCTTTCACCATCTCCACCTTTCTAGGACTTTGAAAGTATAACACAGCTGTGATATGTACTATCTATTCACTTTGACTGTCAACTTATGGAAAGCTCCTTAAGTGATTCAAGAGAACCTTTGTACATACTGTAGATATCTTGATACAAGAGCTTACTGAAATTTTGCATATTGTCATTCACCTCAAACCTGTTTAGAAACTGAATTTTCTAGTGCAGCCTATATTTACTTGCATATAAAATACCAATCAAATGTATGAATAGCATGAATTTATTTAACGAGAATACTCTTCATTGGTTAATACCATGAGGTGGTGCATGACACTTAGTTTTTGTACTTCGGTAGATCAAAATCTGTGTGCATTCTGTAATACATGCCTTTAATCATACCTTTGTTTTGCTTTGGAAAATAATTTTAATAGGATATAAGCTTCAACTGTGTAGCTTTAAGGTCATATACTACTGAGAGCAATACTACTACATGGGGTTAAATGCAAGGACTATGATTTAAAATGCTCATTATTATTCAAAACCAAATTTTATTACTGAGTTCTGAAGTAAGTTTAAAGTAATTTTGCTGTTATGAAGTTGGTAATGAATCTGGTGTAAATCCACTAATATCTTTGTATTATTTGTATTACTTTATATTACTTTGTATTACTTCAAAGTACTTCAACAGTGTGATTCCATTAAATATACCATTTTTAGTATGTATAATCATGATTATTATAATTTCTTTTGGGGAGAAGAAAATGAGTTTTGTGTAATAGTTTGGTAAACGTGTCGTGTTACCACTGGACCAGAAAGAATCTTGAACAATAAACTATTAGCTTAGGAAGGTTTGAAGATTTCACAAACCTCATTTGGACACTTGAATGAAGAGATCTAAAATAAAAGTAATTTTCAAATCTTGACTGCAGAATTTCTGCTTGAGAACTCAATTGATAAATAATAAGCTAGTTGCCACAAAGAAAAACACTCCCCTCCTCTTCTCTGCATATGTTTAATACACATTAGCAGTTTCTGGATATTTGTTTGCAAGAAATCTTCTAACTTTAACTCATTTAAAAGTAGAAAAGAAAAAAAGTTCAAAACATAACTTTCTTCTTTAGAAATAGTACAATATGTAGTTTAACACGAAAAGTGCAAAATTTTAAGATAAAAATGATGAGTGGAATTTAACAAACAAAGAATTCTTTTTCTGAACATTAAGTGATGCAAAATGATAAGAACAAATAAACTTGTGTCATGTACTGAAAATCTTCTAGAAACAGAGCAGCTTAAAACGGATAGTTATATGGTTTTTGGGGGGTAATTTCAGGGTAGTTTTAAATATAAGTTTTCTGTATTTCTTGATAATGATCTGTCCTGAAACAAACATGAATGCAAAAGTAATGGTTGCCTAAAAGGTCTGGTAGCTCTGAGAAAGTTCTGTGTATCTCTGATGATCTCACTGGGAAACAAAGATCCTGCAGCATCTTCACAGGGAAGATGAGAAAGCATGAATGCTCAGAGAAAAAAAATCCATTTTGAAAAGTATATTTCAGTGCCCAGGATGGTGTTTGCTTTTGAAGAGCAGGTTGTGACCATCAGGGCTCCAGTGTTTGCTGGCCTGTTAGTGTATGCACTAACATTCCACCTAATCCTATTGAAAGAAAATTAGTATGGTTTACAAGACATGGATATAACAGTAATTGTTTATAAATTTGGCTTGAAAATTTACCTAAGAAAGCTGTGTAGGACTCACAGCTCAGTATTTAGACTTGCAGGGAATGCAGAAAGACTGTAGTGTTGCATGTTAGGTTACAAGTCTATGAGTCTAATGAAAACATTTCACAAGAAGGTCAGTGCCAAAAAAAACTAATAATGAGGTTATGAACAGACCTACATGCTGCAGATAATTTCATTAAAGTCTCCTGAGGCTTCTTTTTTGACACAGAGATCACAGATGAGCAAAGAATAGCATTATCCTTTTAAAACCTTCATCTCAGGCTGGGGAAAGGCTAAGAAAGGAATGGAAGATATAGGAACTTTACTGTGGAACACCAGAATTTTGTTCAGGTAGCTGTGTTAGCCTCGTGTGAAAGCTGTAGTTTTGAAATAGCATTATAACAGAGAAAACTATAAAATCTCATCATTTGAAAGTTCAACGATGTTATCATGAGCATTACAGTCACCTTTTTTAAAAACAATTTTCCATTCATTTTCTTCCTCATGTTCCTTGAATATTTGTATGAATGGATATGTGCTCACCTCTAAGACTGTTACATCATTCTTTTTGATTTTTCTAGAACCCACTGTTTATTACCAATGTGCACAGAATTTGCCTAAAACTCAAGAAGACTATTTTAAAGCCATAGGGTTGAAGGGATGTGCACCTAGGGCCAGAAAGAATTCCGATTTTTCTGAATTAACTTCTGCTTACCTAGAATATTTGTACTTTATTGAGCAGTAGTATTAATTTCAAATTATGTATGTTATTTAAAGTTTGATGGAGTCTTGTTTGTGGCCATATAAATGACTCAGCATGAGGGCATTATAGAGATACGTTTTTTTGCAACAATGGCACATAAATAAAGAAAAATTATAATAAAAAGTAAAGTATTAGTGATACCTAAAACGTCCCTGATATTAGTGATAAATAAAGAGGTATAAGACATAAACATATATAGCTATAGGTATGTACAGAGATATTTTATTGTAAGACTGTGGAAAAATGAAGTCTAAAACCAAAGTGTTTTCACTTCTTGTTCTCTTTCTTTTTTTATTTTTTTAAATAGAAATACGGAATGGAAATTTGAAAGCCATTTTAGGGCTGTTTTTCAGTTTGTCTCGGTACAAACAGCAGCAACATCATCAGCAACAGTACTACCAGTCCTTGGTGGAGCTACAACAGCAAGTCCCTTCAACTTCACCTGAAATCAACCAGTCCAAAACACACCAAGATATGCAGTCAAGGTAGGTTAAAAAGTTAGTTTTCTCAGGGGTGAAAGCTTTTTGTTCAAAAAAGACAACATTTCTTGGGAAAAAAAACCAAACAGACCACTTTAAGACTTAAAAGCTTGGCATTTTCTTTCCTTTCTTTTTTTTTTTTTTTTTTTTTAGCTATTTTTGCAGTGGATGCAATGTATTTGTTTGGTACTATGCCTGCATTTCTTGGGGGTAAAGCAAGACTGAGAGCAGAGAACATTCCCAATTAAATTTAGTTCCAATTTTAATTAATTGTAGAGCTTTCTCTTACCTTACTATTGATTCTAGTGCCCACTGCACAAAAAGAGACAGCTAGCACACCATGTGGTTAGTATACTGGTTATTTTCATGTTTTCTTCCCATACCCAGTTCCACATCTAAAGGAACAGTTTCAAATAATTATCAAAATACATGGGGAAAAGGCAAAATTATTACTTTCATTTGTTATAAACTCTTTTTATCCCTACACATTCTGTTTTTTTGAGCACCTAATTCTATTTGATTTTTTTTTTTTGAAAGGGAAAAGAAATAGCCTTAATCTGGTTGTTTCTTTTAAGTGGTCAGTTTTATATTTAGTTTTAGGAAACCAAAGCACTCAGCAGAATCCTTAATTGCTGAATTACTTTTCTTTGAGACTGCAGCTGAAAACATATTTTGCAAATGTAGTTGCTTACAGGCCAGGACAAAAGAATCAGTTTGAAACACAAATATCTATTTAAATGGAAACAGTATTAACAATGTATACTTTATTGGGGAAGTTTAAAAAAAGCTATTCACATCTGGTGCCGTGAAAACTGTAGTTCTGAATGAAGACTTTGATCTTGTTGGGTTTAGTACTTGTTTGATTTTTCATATCCGTGTTTAAAATGTTTTTGCTGACTTACTGAACAGCTGTATGTCTAGAATGTGATAAGTCAATGATCTAGGATGGATTAAAAGTATCAGACTAAGATAGTGAGATTCTAGTTCTATAGTCCATTCATACCTAAATTACACTTTCACGTTTATGATAAACATATTTCTTTAAATGACAAAAACTTTTAACACCTCAGCCTGATAGAAAAGTTTGTCTTCAAACTAGGAATGTTTTAAAAATATGTTTTGTAGGAAAGTGTTGCTGATAGCATTTTAATTATCTCCTTTGATACAAAAATTAAGATACATTTATATTTGCCTTGGGCATTACAAAGTGAAATGCTTTTATTTTCTCTGCTACTGAAAATTAATGTCTTTGAATGCTTTCTCTGTGAAGTTTAGTATTAGAGTGTAACCTAGGGAATTATGGTATTGCCCTAGAAGAGTCTGACTGCTCTCAACATTTTCCAAAATTGAACTTCTATTTTCTGAACGATATCTAATACTGCATAAGAAGCAAAAATGTCTTGTTATTCAGAAATTAATCAGCTTTAATCAGTGGAATTAAGAGATTAGCCAGCTTCCTGTAAATATCTTTGTTTACTGGATTTTATTTATAATTTAGTAAAAGAATGGAAGCATTTTATGCTTTTCCCATTTTTTATTTAATAATAAAATAGTTACAGTATTCCTTTATACATCACTACTATTACAAGGGTTTGTCCAAAAAAGCCTGGATAAAGCAGGTGTTTTACTATTTGGATGACATGGGTTGCATATGGTATGCAAAGAGTTTATGAATCTTTTATTAAGTTTTCTTTTCATGATAATTCTCCAAGATCTTGTGGTTCTTCAGCACCTTCTTCTCCTATTTTTCTGTTTAAACATGCTCCCTTAAGAGGAGAGGCAGTCATTCCATGTTCAGAACCCCAGCATTTTTGCTTTTGTAGAGTGACATCTAAGGCTGGTTAACAAAATTTCTACTTCCATCAGTGTGCTTTAGACCTTCCACTTTCATCTAGGAGTTTAAAATAATTTAATTCTTTGATTAAATTTCTATTTATAACTATGTTTCAGTTGTAAAATATTTCTATGTAAAAAAATTATTAGACCAAGATTTCTTATTTCCAATCTGAAAACTGAAAGCAAGAATGTTTCTGTTTGCTTTCATATATACAAAAGTTTAATGCTTGTCACTACAAACTTCTGTATTGCCTGAGAGAGTATAATTTCTCAGTAAAGTCTTTATGGATAACAAAAGGTCTCTACTACTAAAAGTTTTCTCCAGTATGAAAGTTTTCTATCTTCTGCTACAATTACATCTAGTATTCTGAGCTGCTAGCAAAACAAAGAGCCCCAGAACTTAGAAGCAAACAGAAATATAATTTTTTAAAATATTTTTTTCATTTTTAAGTAATATAAGGAAATAAGCATAAAATAATATATCCCTTTCTAAAAAAAATTACTAAATGTGAAAACAAGTCTTCCACAAATAGATGGGCATATATAATTGTACATTGACATGAACTCTCTGTGGTGGACTTAGCAACCTTTTCATTCATAGTAGTAATTCATTTAATTAATTCTTTTTTCCCAAAAAAACCAAATAGCTTGAAAAATAATTAAAAAAAAATCTCCCAAACACCTCTTTAGTTTTAAGTTGCTAATGAGTGAATAAAAGCTTCTACCTAGAAAGAAGCCAAAATATGAAATTAAAATAGAAAAGATTACTTTGAAGAGATTCGTCTTGCCTCTTACCTGCCTTTTGCTACTTGAAATGTGGACAGGCAGCTTACATGACTCCCCAGACTGATTTCTATGATTGCTTTTGTGTCAGCTGTGTCTCAGCATTACTTACAGAAGGAACCAACATGACTGAGTTGGCAGGAGCTCATGATTTAGAAGGTCCTAAGGAACTGATATGACTACTCCATGGGACTCCTGAGACCTTCAGATATTTTTGACAAAAAGTAGTTTCATACAGATACTGAAACCTTCCTATTTTATTGAATGGAGAATTTTGAAAAGTGATAAAATCTGAAGTGTATAATAATGTACATTATTCACACTTTCCATATGAAATTATTAACTCAATAGATGATCTAGCTGTTATCAATAATAGAGTAATTTTACTTTTTTAAAAAAGTAGTGGTGATAAAACTAGCTATTTTATCATTTCATAGTAGATGTTAATCTTTAAGGCAATTTATTATTACATGTTTATGTGCAGGTATGCTTTTTTTATTAGTCTGTTGGAGTTCTGAATATGTTTTTCAAAATTCTGAATACTTTTCATTTTCTAACATATCTGGTATAACTGTGGAAAGGTTTGGCATGTAGAAGCCTTAAGGCAGAAAATTACTTACAGTGTATATTTTGGAAAAAATATTTGGCAAATGCACATAACAGAGAGTATTTTCCATTAACTTGGGCTGTGGCCTTTTATTACCTACAAATAACCTCAGGTTTTTGAAAGAAACAAGAAAAATTATCTTATTATTATGGCAGAAGTCAGATAATGAATATAGCTGTTAACATCTGAGTGGCACATTCATCTTTATTCAGTAGTGACAAAATGCTTCGAATCTGATTTGAGTAAATTTTCGAGGGTATTGGAAAATTATATTTTTATATATATAGGTATTTTATTCTACTAGAAGACTCACATATTTCTACTGTGTTATACACCTGAGGAATAAAGCTGTCTTTTTGAGTCACTGTGTACATTTAAGTGCATTTGATATCCATGTGTTTCTATGTGTACAAACATGTAAGCAAAAGCAAATCATATACACTGAAATTGGTGGATGCTTTTTGTAGACTTCGTACATTTTTTGAATGTTCAATAATCAATCACATTTTATGTTGTAATTTAAGCCTTGGAAACTATGTCTTGAAAACTATTTTAGGTTAGAATATTCTATAAGAAAAGTTATCTTCTTTGTTGCTTCCAGAAACGTATGGTAAGCATATTGCTTAATTTCAACTTGATTTCCTGGGAGGTAAAAAGACATTTTATTTTCTTTATTAAACAAGTATGTTTAATAAATGCTGTCCACTTTTTCTGAGAGAAATACAGATTATACATGGAAGAGAGAAATACCTCTGAGAAGTCACACAGAAGGTGGTCAGAATACAGAGGTTCGTAGTATTCAGGCCCTGATGAAAACCAAGGAAGTTTTGTCTTTGTATGTACAGAGCTAGTGTCTCACCCCCCTAATTTAAAAGATTGCTCCTGGTGATGATGATGATGAAGATGATCATGCTGTCATCCTCATTACAAGGTTATGATGTCCTTAGTAATGATCAATGTTTGTGATCATTATTGGGTCTGAGTCTGTTTCACATGCCACTGAAGACAAACTACTTTGGTATCAACCTCATTCAGGCAGTGTTTGAGCCCTTTATCAACAAGAACTGAAACAAGCATGAAATGATATTAGGACTCTACAGGTTTCATAGACAGGTTGTTTTAGTATGGTAAATAGAGGCCCCAGGGGAAGGTTATAATCAGAATATCACAAGACTGACAGGATTAGGTTTGTGCAAAAATGGAGAATTCAGGAGACTTGTTCAGGAGGCTGGTTGTCTTTGGATGACTAGGAGACAACACAGGTCAGGAATGTAATTAAACCAATTTCTAGAAGAGCCTCTCTCCCCTTAGTGCAAAGTTTGCTTAGGAGGATAACGAATCTTTTATGTCGGGTAACAAAGTTATCCAAAACTGGTCAGTGTGGCAATACTCTAATGTTCCTATTCCCATGTAGTCTGTCTGTGACCAGTATCAGAATTGTGAAAATTGTGCACACAGAAGGAGAGCAAGATTCTGCATGTGAAAGAGTATCATTGGCCTACCTAATCCTAGGGCCAATAGCAACATTTCAAATGAAATGTAAAAAGAATGTAGCAAGTTGATTCATGCTAAGTGAAATTTCGTGCAAAGAGTATTCTTTATTTATGGAGGATTATAGTTTTGTACCACTAAGTATAAAAACTCAGAAATTATTAGACTATTAGTGGAAAAATCTGCAGTAAATTAATGGTAACCAAAGAGAGAGAATGGTTTTCGATGTGATTTCTGATTTCTTTTTTTTTTCCTATATTCTTATATGACTAATTGTGGGAATTGAATACTTCAAAATCTGAAGTTGGCACTTCACTCTTTCCTTCTGACTTTATTGCAGCTCTGAGATTTATTTAAAAAAATACAATGCTGGTGGCCTTATTTATGTCTGTCAGTACAGACAGATGACAACAATGCTTACATTATATTTTTATGCTTTGCTTTGCTAGTGGATTCCATTATCACAGCAATGCATCTAAACTTTCTGCAGTGATGATCTTTCAACCACCCAGATACGAAGAGAAAACACATGTGGATGAAAGAAGTTCTGTCTCACTTATGGATTAGGCAGTGACTGGTTTCAGTAAGCTGTCAGAAAAGTTCACTGAGACGGACAAACTATTTTATCACGTACAGAAATGATTGAGCACAGCTTGAGGTCCAGATGGATTTTGTTAAATTTGCTATATTGAAAGAGCACCCTGGTTTTCCTAGGAACATAAACAAAGTTGGTAGCTGATTTCTACCGGCAGTTGCACATATAACTGCTGCAAGGAACTAGGTTTCATGTTGCCTGCTGCTCAGAAGTTCTAGAAAAAAAAAGTAAGCATATTGGACACACAGCTTGTGCTATGTGAAATACAGTAATGCGAATGTAATGGTTATGATTATGAATTGAAATAGATCCATGTCAGAACACTGCCAATCCGTATAGCAGTCTTGGTTACATCACTCTCAGTTTAGAAAAAGGCCTTCATTTCAGTATTCTTGAGGTTTAAAATATTATTGCAGCTGTCTGCACCAAGTGCATTGCACTAACATAGACTAAAAACCAAAAGGTGTACATATTTGTGTGTCTTTCTTGGGTTTAATGGATAGGAAGGTGATGTAACAAGTCTCTTCACTGTCCTTAGCTCTTGCCATTGCTAGTCACTTGTTTTTGGTGAAGGGAAACAGATAAGTAGTTCCTGCTCTTCCCACTACAGAATCATTATCAAATGACTGAAAAGGAAAAAAATTAAAAAAATATATATTTCTTCTTTCTGTTCTCTGTTTTCTAGTAAGGGTCTAAGCAAAGAAAGAGCTATTAGTCTAATCTGATGTATTTTTTTGTGTCAATGCAGAATGAATTGCTTAATGTGATTGTACCAGCATCTGCAGCAAGCTGACCTTCAAATGGTCTTTAGGGCTTTAGTTTTACTTTAACTGAGATATCTTTTTACCTTGAAAATAAGCTTTGGCCCTGTTTCATTGTACTCCTCAAAGAGGCCATCATTACAGTCCTCAAGGTTCCCAATGGTAGGAACCTCAGAAAGGAAGTTCTTTCATCATATCTGTCCTGAAATCCAAGTAACTGAAGAATATATTGTCTCTGAGTACATGATTTTGCTTGTACCTTCAAGCATGAATCTGTTGAAGACAGACTTCTTGTGTAAGATGCCAGAAGTTCAAAGAGTGCAAAGGAGAAATGTCCAACTAATTTAGAATGGATGACAGGGTATGAACTAGAACTGCCTGAACCACAGATATTTCCTCTTGTAAATGAAAAAATAAATGTGTATTTATGTGTTAGATATATACAGATAGTTTACATCTATAAAATATAGGTATATCTATAAAATACACATTCATATATAACATTTATATATAAATAAATAACATTTATGAATAAATAAATATGTGTAGATATATGTAGATATAAATATATATATGTGCATAGATATAGCCATATATTAATTCACCAAGAGGGCTAAAAGGGAAAAGAAATGTCTGGAAAATATTGTTTGTGTGAAAAATCAAGTTTTTGGTTTTTTTCCTTAGAGTTCTTTGCCTGTCCATTTGAGGAATCAGGGATCTTTTACCTCTCCAAACTGTTTTGTATGGTGAGGAGCCTGGAAACTTTTGTTTTCTGTGGCGTCTCTCCAGGCACACTTGGGATTTGGAGTTAGGTATTCCTTAGAATATTATCTGTTGTTCTTTTTGCCAGGCAGGATGATGAGCAGCCAAGGAGTTTATTTGAAAAAAAAAATAAAATTGAAAGGAACAAGTTTTTTTAATTGAGACCTTCCAGGGAAATTTTTACATCGACAATGCATTCTTTTTAAACTAGTCTTTATCAGAGAATTTTTCTAATACAAAAGTCTTGAACAGTTCTGTAGTGCAGTCACACTAGTGATATAAATGCACTTTATAAGATCAAGAGCATATTAAAATTCAAGTATGGCAGTAATGAAGAAAGATTTTGATAATATACTACAAACCCCTATGTCTTTTTCTAATTTTAACACTTGACATAGCTGACATTTTAGAACCACCAACTGACTCTTAACATTATAGAAAAATGACAGTGTGATGTAACATGATCCTTTTGATCCTTTGGAAGACTTAATAAAAAGTAGATGATATTCAGGGTGAAAATTCATGGGTTACCTTTTGAAGAAGGAGGTTAAAATATTTTCAGCTTGATTTGTGCTCCGTTCAGGTTTATAGAAGCTCTGTCCTTCAGCTTTTTGTGCTTTACACTCACTTTCAAGGACCTACTTCTTTTCTGATATATTGTATAGCAACAAGATAGCCTTTCTGGCAGTTTAGTCCAGTGTCAAACAGTCACTTGCCTTGCCTTATCATAGAATTGTAAAATCATTTAGGTTGGAAAAGACATCTGAGATCATCAAGTCCAGCCACTAACCCAGCACTGCCAAGTCCACCACTAAACCATATCCCCAGGTGCCACATCTATAAGTCTTTTCAACACCTCCAGTGACTCAACCACTTACCTGGGCAGCCTATTCTGGGCAGCTTGACAACCCTTTCCATGAAGGGTTTTTTCCTAGTATCCCATCTAAACCTCCCCTGGGGCAACCTGAACCCATTTCCTCTTGTCCAATCACTTGTTACCTGGGTGAAGAGACCAACTCCCACCTGGCTACAACCTCCTTTCAGGTAGTTGTAGAGAGCAATAAGGTCCCCCTGAACCTTCAGGCTAAACAACCCCAGCTCCCTCAGCCACTCCTCTTCAGACTTGTGCTTCAGACCCTTCATCAGCTTTACTGCAGTTCTCTGGACACACCCCAGCCCTTCTAGTGGTGAAGGGCCCAAAACTGAGAACAGAACTCAAGGTGCAGCCTCAACAGAACCGAGTACAGAGGGACAATCACTGCTCTGGTCCTTCTGGCCACACTCTTTCTGATACAGGCCAGGATACCATTAGTCTTCTTGGCCATCTGGGCACACTGCTGGCTCATGTTCCGATGCTGTTGACCAGCACCACTAGGTCTTTTCCTCCAGGCCTCTTTCCAGTCACTTTTTTCCAACTCTGTAGTGTTGTATCGGGGCTTTGTGACCCAAGTGCAGGATATGGCACTCTGTCATCCTTTTTCTTATTTGCCAATTTCTGTTGAATATTTCACTGTACTTTCAGTGGGAGGGCATTTAAGATCCTTTAGTATTGTAGCTGATATTGATTTCCTAGTTTCACCTACACCTTTTAGGACCATTTTTTTAACCCTGCCTGCAAATGAATGACCTCCATCAGTTCCCTATCATGATGGAACATGGTGCATAGCTTGCCAGAGCAACTGACTGTGCCACACAGCCCTGTGGCATAATGCAGAGTCCTTATTTCTGCAACCAGTCAGCACAGTACAGGTGTGGTGTTCTCCATCAGCACCTCAGAGTCAAAAACATCACCATCCCTTCTTCTCAATACTGCCTCAGCTACCTCTGTGCTGAACTGCCTCTCTGGGTGGTCTCAGGATGTTTATTCCATTTTTTCGCAGCATTTAACCAAGGGACCAGCAACAGGAAGTACCCATTGTCACCATATCGTATCGTCTGCGTTGACTAGTATTTCCCTGGTTTGTAAGACAAAATATTGATGATTTCCACCTGGAAGCTAGTTTGCAGAGTCCTGATGATTTCCAAGGATTTGGTATCAGATGTGTATATACCATCTTACCTGTTTTGAAGAGAATTTGCTCTTCTTCCCTATGCGTTAGCAGGAAGAGGAGAGCTAAGAATAATACCTGACCCTGGCAAAGGTCCAGTATTGTGATTGCCCCCAGCACTGCAATGCCAGGCAGTAGCTCTGGGACCAGCAGGATTTCCTGCAGGCTCTGCAGTCAGGTTTGGTCTCCTCTGTAGTTTGTGTGTCCCCTTCCTGCAAATGTGCTGTGGCTGTGCTTTGCAGGTGACTGCTGTAACTCCTCTAAGGAGTCAAAGCTGTGACAATGCCACAGAAGACTGCTGGTAGGAGTATTATGGCAGTGGAAAGAGTCTTGGTAGCCAATAGCTGAGAACCAGAGGCTTTCAAAATTCCCCTTTCCAGCCCTCTAACAAATAAATCCTTCCTTGTCCTCCATGTTGTAGATTTAAACTAGTACTGTCTGGTCTGTTAAGATCCATTTGCTTCTTTATTGCAGACACATTTTTATTATACGATTGTGTGGACTTGTAAGCAAAACAGGTTTATTTTCCTGACTGACAGATGTTATCCATAAATAGTTATGTGGTGGTACAGAGGACAGCAGGCAAATATTTGTTTATACTAATGTGGCTAGGCTAAAGTCTAATCTGCAACTGTGTTGGAGTTCACATCTGTAAAAGTGGGGTCAGCAGCTGGGAAACAGGTGTCTGTGCAAAGCTTCAGTGGGCCCAAAACATCCAGTCCTGACTGAAAAGGAAAACCCAAAGTCATTAGGAACTTGATGCACCTGGTTTATGAGCTGTTAAATTTCTCTTTTTCCCTTTCTTTTGTCACATTACTTTGGAAAATAAATTTACTCAGCCACAATGGAAATCATGCTTAGCAAATCATGCTTTACTGACATTGAGACTTTAATCAATGCCTTTCAAACCTGTCCAGGAAGTTTGAAAGCAGTCTATAGGCTGATGTTTCATGAATTTGCTAGTGAATGGAGTTCCAAGCAACAGACACAGAGGGAAAGCATTCTAGTAAGCATGTCCAGATAGGTATTTCATGTACTTGTTGCTATTAAAAAGTCTGTGGACTACCTTATCAACACTGAGATTAAATTATTTGATCTTTCCAGTTACTTTTGAATGTGTTGTTTGAGGTAGAAAAGCTACAATACACTATGGCACTGCATCCAATTCACTCTGGTTTTCCATCTCACTGTCTGTGTTGATTGTACTGTGTATCATTTTACCTTTTACAACATAATGCACTAAGGTTTTATTTGACACACCATTTTTCTCACAAACTTCTTATTTTAATCAAATGGATAGCCAGGTATCCATTTCTAGATTCCTTCTTTTCAGATATGTTGAAAAAAACGAGTGTAAGATCTCATCCAAAGATGAGCTATTATGCCAGGCACAAATGTAGCCATTTCAGCAAAACAACCTATGTCACATTTGCATCATAAGTCCAGATATTACTAAGAAAGATAGCTGTAAGTGAAATATCATTCAATATACTAAAAACTAGATAGATAAAAATACATAAACTGTAATTATTCTGATATTATTGTCATATTATTATAATAAATTTTCATTTCCACAGAAGTTATGATCCTACAAAAAAGCAATTTGTCAGAAGTACTGTGAAGATATATGTCAGAGAATTGAATGCTGCTTTTATATATTGAATGATTCCTTTTTGCCCCCTTAAGACTGAAATACTCTCCTTTTTTTTCATATTCATCATGTGCACTTGTGCCATTTGTAATCGACAGGAACATTGAACCCTTTATTGGGGTTTAATTTCTAAAGTAACAATAATCACAGAGCCCATTCAAGTCTCACATTGTCCCTTGGATTGTGCCTTCCCCTAGCCCCTCTTCAGGACTTCTGTGATAATTAATACAAGAAGACCTTTCTCACTTGACGACTTCTCCCATCTACTCTATACTCAGGCTGTCTGCTTCAGTGGACTAGCAGAAATCGCTTAACACTGTTCTGGTAGACTCCAGACTACCAGGTGCCTCTTATAAGTGCTGCCAGTCTATAAAGCTGGGACTACAGCACTGTGGTTTATGCTGCTACTCAGAAGAATTTGTGGAAGATGCAGAATTCTGAGAGACAAAGCTGTGACTATCAGAGTTACTGCTGTCTCATCACTTCCTTAATAATTCAAGGAATTTTATGTTGTGATTGCACCTGGATTAGGCATCTGTCAAAATCCTTAGTCTGTGTGGATCCCAAAGGACGCACATGTTTATAGAAACTGAATATACCTGACAGAAGGCTGTACCTTGGCCATACATTTGACACATCCCCTATGCAAATGTCTGAAAGATTAGAGGAATAAATTTTCTGTCTAGTAATGTTGTGTGTCAAAAGGAACATACAGGTTTTAGCCCTCTATAGCACAGAATGTCTTCTGTTGCAGAAATACTACTTGGATGCCTTAATAGACACAGGCGCATTTTCCTATGGTATTTCATAGTGAGTCTAAGCACATGTCAGGGCTTTCCTAATGCAGCCTCTGATTCATTGCCTGGATAATTCACCACATACCTGTGCTGTGACCTGTGCTGCTGTAACAATAATGAAAATCATGATGGGATCCTTCTTCCATATAGTTCTACTGTCAGAAGGGTAACCTTGCTTTAGCGGGAATTTTTTTGGTATAGCAAATCTGTTCCTAACTGCCACACTGTGAACCTGGTCAGGTTGCTGGAGAGACTAGTAGGTGTGTATTTGTGCTTATTGCTTTTCATGGATTAAAAAAAAAAAAGGTACAAAGGTGCATTCTGTGTGAATTTAGCTAGACTTCAGTAATTCAGATACTACGGAAATTTGACCACTTTGTCTATTCATAAGATAATTTCTAGCAAATGAGACACATAATAACAATATCCATTATTTCATAATCTGTTCATTGCATCTGTCATAAAAATCTGCATGTTTACATTGTTTCATATTGTTGCCAGTTAATTTATGTTTTCTATCTGTGTTCAATTTGCATTCATTAACTCATAGTTTGCTGGTAAGTGTGTTCTTTCTATACATATTCAAAGAAATTCTTTAATTCAATTTCTCTGTTTCTTCTCATACAGTCTCACAGCCAGATATGCAACTCAGTCTAATCACAGTGGAATTGCAACCAGTCAAAAAAAGGCTTCTAGGTCAGTTAAATATCTCTAATTTATTGCTTGTAAGTGATACCCAAGCAAGTATATGCCCTCTGATATTTTGTCCTTTGGATTTTAGCAGACACTATATAATGTCTAATTTTTGTTATGTGTGCAAGCTTTGCAATGATGAGCTTTGCCACAGAAAAGGCTTGTATTAATTGGCTTTTGGCCATTTGGCTGATTTGTACTGTATATTAGCAATATTTCTGGTTGTTATGTATCCTGCATCTTTGTATCTTGCATGTAAAATATTGGATGTGAAGGATTAGTTGGTGATTTTAGTGCTCTGTACTCTCTGGCTCAAATCCTGACTTTAGTCATGAGTGAAAAGAAGTTTGGGAGTCCATCCCAGTTCCCACTAGATATTTTGCACGTATAGCAAACCCACCTGAAGGGTCAAGTTCATGGAGCCAAGTTTACTCAGAAGCAAAATAGAGCAGAAAAAAAAGAATTGCTTCCAAGACTTCTGCTCCATCAAGAGTAGCCTGCACACAGTCCCCATGAATTAGATGCTTTGTTTTGGTAGTGAATTTGATAGACCTGTGTGTAGGAGCTGACGTTTCAGATTTCGTCTGTCATTCCACGAGCACTAAAATCTACAAGCCAGATTGCAGAAGAAAGAAGCTGAGGTCTAAAGCTTACTCTTGTTTCTAGCTTTTTTTTTTTTTGGGGGGGAGGGAAGGAATAATTAGTGTATTCATTAATTATACCTTACTGTACAGTTCATTGGTGAGACCAATGAACTCTTAACTGCATAATCTACAATAAAGATTGAATTTTGCACTGTACAACA
Organism: Lepidothrix coronata; assembly: GCF_001604755.1. Lineage (NCBI taxonomy): Eukaryota > Metazoa > Chordata > Aves > Passeriformes > Pipridae > Lepidothrix > Lepidothrix coronata. The sequence continues at coordinate 1,455,439 of NW_016690189.1, forward strand.
CTAACACAATTTGAGTGGCTGGTGATAGCTTGAAATGAGCTATTCCATGGTCCAGTTGCTTTGCACCTGCATTTATAGGTCTTCATTTTCCTTATTGCTGATGCTCCTGTCTTGTCCACATTCAACATGTCAAGGTTAACAGTCTTATTGTCTAATACTTTAAATCTGTGGCAGTGTTTCCGAAGCCTGTTCAGAGGTATGTGACTTGTCCCTTATTTGTTATACTCTTTGCATTTCCTTAGCTGCTTAACATGATTCTGCAAAAGCAATTTAAAACCTGAATTCAATTTAAAAAGTCAGCAAATGAAGTAAACTGGAAAGTGTGTAGAGCAAATGACCTCATATATAATGTGCTTACTGTGGCAAGTTCTTGAATTCTGACATGCAGAATATATGCAGAACTATTTTATATTTTAACAGAACAGATGAGTTTCCAGTGTTGCACATGCCTTTTCATTGTTTTTTTTCATTACCTTTGACAAATGATCTCAGGGCTCTTACTGCCTGTCAAATTAGGGTAATGAGAAGGAGCAAATGGATTTTTAAGTTTGTTTTAGTGCATTCTTCAGGGAACAGAAGATCACTTGAATTCATGGGTCACGATAAAGGTTAGCATGCGTACAGCTGCAGAGCAGAGACAGTCTGCTCTGAGTTCGGCACAGAGACTGGCGGCCAGAATGAGCCATAAAAATAATGAATGGATTAGCTCTCTGAGGCTTAAACTGGTAAAGAAAGAGAACATGGAGCTGTTTACATATGTTTGCTAATGAAAAGAAAATGATTTGAACATTTCTGTTATGCCAGTGTATTCAAGAAACAAACAAAAAGTTTGGAAGAAATCGAATGTTTTGTACTTCTTTGTAATGGGATTTTTTTCCTCCCTTCTCATGCTGCTCTTTCATAATAGTGAAACTAACAGAATTCGATAACTAGTGTAGTTTGTAGTGCCATTGTTAAAATCATCGTGTCACTCCAATATGAGAGAAACAGAAGAGAGATGCTCTTCTCCTATGGCAAAAACCTATGGCTGATTCAAGCAATTCATTTTGTCTAACAAATAACATAATAATGTTATCTGTCTAACAAACAACAAAACTGGAAAGGGGTGCCCACAAAGGTGCTGCAGAAAGTTTGAAGTAGGCATGTACTAAGGAATGTTACGTCAGAAAACAGATTCAGGCAGAAAAAAGATACATGCCAGGAACAACAGGGTCTACGTTTTTTCCCTTAGCATAGCCACACGGTAAGGTTCAGATGGTGGCAGCAAATACTAAGAAATGAACTGTATAGTCTACACTATGTACTTCTATCTAAAAGGTATAAATGGATCTGTATTATTTAGATAAAATATGTATTTTCTATCTTTTTCATTTATAATAGTAAGGTGGGAGCATTTTAGCAAATAGGCCTCTAAAAAATAACTGGTGAAGGTAACTAGAAAAGCTTTTACACTAGACACAACTGTGAGACATTTATTAGAGTAAGAAATACGAAATATTTCCCAATTATGTATTGTTGTGCTTTCTACTCTATTTCTGCAACATTTCCTCTTCAAGAGTAACAGATTTTAATAAAGTTTGATATTACACTTTAATATTTTTTAGGGTGAATCTGTTTTAGCAATGTTAATGGCAAATGCAAAGCATCTTCTTACATGTCTTGTGACTCTATAAAGCATCTTTCCCTTTTGTGTGCATAAGGATGAGCTTTTATTTTCATTTGTGGAGTCTAACTAATTTGAATCCTCCTGTTCATTGTTGCTTACCTGGATTCACTGTTTTCAGTTGTTGGTTTTAAATTCTGGTCTGATATTTGCATACTGTCTCCGCTATATGTTGCATTACATAAAATGAACTGATTTCTTATTGTACCATTCCAGGCTTCCAGGACCCTCAAGAGTGCCAGCTGCAGGCAGCAGTACCAAAGTCCAGGGAGCTTCCAATTTAAATCGGAGAAGTCAGAGCTTTAACAGCATTGACAAAAACAAGCCTCCACAATATGCAAATGGAAATGAAAAAGGTAAGTGATTAAAGTTACTAAGTTTACTCTACATAACATCCAAGAATGAAAAAAACCCCATCTACAAGGGTCACAAAAGTGAATGTAGTGTTTACACTTGACAAGGAAAACCTATGGAAATTGGGGCCTGAATTAGGACTTGTGGTTCAATTGGGATTAAAATTCAGAAATGAAAACTTGCAAGATGTTATAATTGTATTTTATCCCTCTTTGATGGAAATATGATAGGGTGATTTTTCTGAAGTAAAAGTGAATCCATACTAGATGCCTATAATCTTGTTCCGTGTTCAAGTCTACTCACACTCAAAGGAAGACTGCCATAATTTTCAGGGGACTTTGCATCTTAGACTCTAATGGATAAGAATCAGAATATTATACTTGCATCAGAATGCTACATTCTTTAAGAGCCTTACCTACTGTGTACATAATACTGAATAGAGGATTGGAAATTAAGTCAAGTGTAATGAAATTTTACAGGGATTTGGATTCAGTGTTCATGTTTTATTGTCTCCTTTAAATATGAGCTTCCGTTACAACAACAAACTGAGTTCCCTGGGTCCTTCCATTTCTCTCACCATGATGCTATTTTCCTGGAAAATATGCCTCTTCAGGTTTTATCTCAGAAAGAATAATGTAAAAATTCAGCTTTCTGAGTTGTGTAACTAATCTGTCCCCTTCCTCCCCTTCTTTCTCCCTTTGTGTAATGAACAGCATTTTATTCATATCTCTGGGTTAGAATACAGTTGAAAATGATACAATATACATAGTACCCGTTTGCATCCTTGGGGTCTGTGGGAGGAACAAGTATGCAATGAATGTTCTTCATCCAAGCAATAGGCAGCTATCCAGATTTTTTTACAAAACTCTGATGAACACACTTTGCCCCTAGCTGTATCTGAAGATATAAAACCATCCTTTCAATAGTTATTTCTTTATTTTTACCATCAGGGTTGAACGTTTCAGATAGTTCTATAGTGGGTTTTATTTTACCAAGGACTTGTTTCTGTCAAGAGATCCAGGCTAAAAGTAGAAAGAGATCAGAGTGAAAACTGAGCAGACACTGTATAGTTCACAAATACTATAGTGAATTTATGAAGTAGGAGATGTGGCTGCTTGAGTGAAGGTATGTACAGCAGTTTAGGTTTTAGAATTTCCTCATAATGTTGACATGTTTGCTACTGAAATATGTGAGAGTTAAATGATTCAAGGTGAGACATGCTTGTAGATATCAATATTCTTAGCTCATTACTTGAAAACTGTATTTTGATTGCTAAGGTTTACATTGCATTGCACATTTATGTGGCTTTTTGCATGATGGATTTATTTTACTTTCTCATTTCTTTACAGCAGAGAATGAGGTGAGATTTTTAGTGGTTATCACTTGCAAGAGGATAAGGGGTGGCTTTTTTGTCTGTAATAATTCAGTTAATTTTACAGGATATAGAAGATGTAATGTTACATAACTAAGGAGTACTATATTTGAGATGTTTCCATCTGCTCTTTTTTTTTCCTGTCAAAACAGCCAAATGGATAGAAAAACATTGATTTTACATGATAATCAAAGCTAAATACAAGTTTGTTTTAGGGTATAAAGCAGAAGTTCTTTACAGAAAATGACTGCTGTGAGTACAAGGATAGCAAAGTGATATTTTTTTGTAATATCCTAAAAGAACAGGAGAACCTGTGTTTATGTGTTTAAGTACACCATGCTACTACTTTGCCTAAAGAGAAAAACAACTGAACCAGGATATATTTTAAATTTAGTTATTATAGTGACTAATTTTTGAATATTACAATGAAATTTCCAAGTAGTCTTTTGATATTTTTAAGTATTTGAGGATGTTCTGTAACCTAAGATCTTTGAAGAATTGGTTTAGAAACAAACTTCAACCCTCAAAATAGTAATAATATAAAAAAAACCTTTTACAATAAAAAAGTGTCACCATACGTTGACAAACTGATTTTTCCTTACAGTGCAGCACACATAATAGACCTTATATTTCAGATTTTGCTTCTGATGCAGATGCTTGGAGCACTGAAAGAGACACAGTCCATATATTCTAATCTGAGATATAGATCATATAGTAAATAGTTTGTAAATCATTTGTAATTCTTCATTAGTGTTGCATAAATTGAGGCAGAAAAAGAGATGACTTTTTCTAAGTAAATAGCCGTTAGAGGTCGGGACTTCCAAGGCTCTTCAAGAGCAGATCACTGTTGTTATATTTTTCTCTTCTGTACACTCACCTGTATGTGCTATAAGGAGGCCTCAGAAAATATATACAGCATAAGGTTGGTGTTTTGTTTTTTTTAATCCACTTATATGTAGTACTTGAAATTCATTCGTGCATAACATGGTTTCCAACTCAGTCACAGTGGGGAGTGGATATGTAATCACAGAGTTAAAGGAGACCTGAACGTGATCCAAAATAAGGTGTGATATCTGCTTTTATTTAGTACTTAATTATTCAGTCTCTCATTAATATTATCTTCTTTGAATGTTGCCTAGGGAGTAGTTCAACACAATAAGAAACCTAGTGCCTCTGAGCAAATGCAAGTTTGCTCTTTACTGGGCAGAGCCCAGTTTTCAGTGACAGACAATCCCTTACTGTGACACAGGTAAGTGTGTGTAACTCTGTTTAAGTCAGAAACATAGAATGCACCAAAACATTAAAAAAGCCATTAGCTGAAATTTCTTTGTGGAGCTTCAGTGAGATTCTTTTTTTTTTTTGCTGTACTTTGCAGCTTACAGATCAATTTCAAAGAACACGTCTGTTTTCCAGATATGTCAGATCTATCTGCTTCCAACTTAANAGTATTAGATTATTTTACCTATACCAACTCTGAGAAACTCTTCAGTGGAATTCTATTGTCTAATGATGCAAGTTGTTGTTAATCCATGGCCATTATGTACATCTGTAGCTAATTGTGTATGTTCCTCCTGGTGCCAGTGTTTTTCCAGTTGTTCCTGGTCATTTTCTCCTCTTGTGCTGATAAGGACTAGCTACTTTCTCATGAACAGCTAGAAAGGGAGAGTTGAACAAGCTGAATTCTTTTAATCTCATGAGGTAGATCTCCCATTCCTCCAAACATCCCTATAGCAACCCCTTGCAGCTCTTCCATTTTTTTACTAACCTTTTTTATTGTGAGTGACTAAAAGTGGATAGTCTGGACATCTGCCTGATACAGAATATTTAGATTATCATGCCGTGACAGAGCTGTTGTCACAGAGGTCATCTTCTCCAGCAGCACAGAACACAGTGAAGGTCACAGATGAGAAGACAAAGGAGATTATATATTGGGTCCGAGTTTAACATGGCCTTTATTTGTGAAACAGCCTATGAAAAGTGGATTTGAAATGTCTATTTAGTTGTCATGGCCTTGCTGAGTTCTAGAAGAAATTTCTCATTTTGCACTGAACACGCCAGGGTGTTGCTGCTGTGCTTTTACAGTGGAGGTTGGGCTGAGCTCTGAAGCACTGAGTCTTTGAGCAGAATGCAAAACAGTTTTCAGCACAAGCTGACTATGCATTCGGCTATAAGAGGGTTAAACCCGAAACAGAAGACTATCTTCTTGAAAAATTTAGTTTATAGAAATAAGAAATCCTTGTCATAGGTTGAGTTCACTCTGTCTCAAAATCACCACAAGGTGGGGACAGGTTTCACGTAATGAACAGCTAAAGCCAAGCTCAATTGAACGTGCAGAAAGCAGTTAATTATGTGCAGCTTCAAGTAATGCATTTGTGCTGGGGATGAAATAGATCTTTTAATTCCAACATACATACAGGTTCTCAATATTTCTTGAGAGCATGCAGCACACATTCCTTGCAGAAATATTAAGGATACCCTTTAAATTGAAAAATAAAAGCAAGTTAAAGTTCTCTGTAATTTTTTGTTGCTGTTTATATTTTGCGGCATAGGGATCCAATAAATACCAGTGGCTCCAGGAACCTGTGGGTTTTTGCTGTATATATGCCAGAACAAACTGTTGATGAAACAGTAAATACTCTTCTTTTTACATTTTTCCCCCCAATGAGTTTAATATTATACAGCCAGAAATATGGCAAGGCATGCGTTCTTTTTAATCAGAACGCTTTCTATTTTATTTTTTTTTATTATTTTTTGGAGTAAAACTGAAGCCATACAAATGTAACTAATACAACAGAATGTAGTGACATCCTACTGTTCACAGATTGTTATGTGTATTCTGCATTAGCTTTGCATATTCTTGTGGTGAACTGTTCTTCTGCAAAACTATTGATATAGCTTAAGGCCCCAATCCTCCTCTGTATTTGGGGCAAGCTTAGTGCAAGACAAGATGTGTACAAAAAGGTCCTTGTGCACATCCGGTTCTGGGCTACTAGCCGCTGGGGCTGATTCCTGGTATAAATTAAAGAAGCCTGATGGCTGCAGAAATTTCCAACAGCTGTGGCTGGCCTCAGGCTCTTTTCCGGCATCTGAGGCTCATGAGAAAACAGCAGGAGGCCAACCACAATTCCTTCCTTGGTCCCAAGGGAGGGATCAGTTCTGCAGCTGCCCACCAAAGGTGCTCCATGGTGCAACTTGGAGCCTGGAGAATATGCTCTAACCTCACCTGTCACAAAAAATACTCTGAAGCAACCCTTACCAGTTAATGTTTTCTTGCCTAGAACAGGACTCCACAGAACAACTCAACTTTCTGTGAATGAGCTCATTTACAGAATCATAGAATCACAGAATGGATAAGATTGGAAGGGACCAACAGTGGGTCATCTGGTCCAACCTCTCTGCTCAAGCAGGATCATCCTAAAGTACATGGCATAGGATTGTGTCCAGACAGTTCTTGAATATCTCTGGTCAGGGAGACTCCACAACCTCTCTGGGCAATCTGTTCCAGTGTGTGGTCACCTGCACAGTAAAGAAGTTCTTCCTCATATTCAAGTGGAACTTCCTGTGCATCAGTTTCTGCCCATTGCCACTTGTCCTGTTGCTTGGCACCACCAGGAAGAGCCTGACTTGACACCCCGCCTTCAGAGACTTGTGTACATTGATGAGGTCCCCTCTCAGCCATCTCTTCTAGAGGCTGGACAGGCCCAAACCTCCCAGCCTATCCTTGTAAGAGAGATAGTCCAGTCAGCCATTTAGCACTGTGGGGTTTACATATCAGGCTGAGGAGCACACAAAAGACCCTGGGCAGATGGAATTATATGGCATCTATTGAAGGTGGAGGTGATTGGCCTGCTGGGACCAGTTGTTAATAGAGTTAAACTAGTAAAAGATCTTATATGTCTGTTATGGTACTTTTGCTCATATTTTTTTTTTATATTTTTAAACTAGTTCTTCTTAATGCTATTCTAAGCAGTAAATTTTGCTATGTTTGCATTCTCTTTGTTAAAGAAAAAACAGCTCCAGTTTCAATATGCTCAAACTCTACCTTTCCTTCAGACTTCCATAAGAGTAGTCTAATCTTTACTAGGGATTTAGGAGGACTAAGACTGAAAAAGTGAAAATGATGCATAAATTCATAATCTGTGCTGAAGGCAAAGATGTCTTCAGTGTTCTCGTGGTTGGGCACTGGAACAGACTCCCCAGGGAGGTGGTCACAGCACCTGACAGACTTCAAGATCTGTTTGGACAATACTCTCAGGCACATGATGTGACTCTTGGGGAGGGTCCTGTGCAGGGCCAGGAGTTGGACTTGCTGATCTTTGTGGGTCCCTTCCAACTCAACATATTCTGTGATTCTGTGATTATTCAGGCAGGGGCACCCCAAGATATGTCATACTATGTGTTTATGCAAGACATCAAGCACTCCTTTTGCCATTAGGTTAACTAAATTTGCACTGCATGTTTCATGGGCTTTCTTATAGTACAGAATTCAATATACTATAGGCAGTCTTATGTCTAATTCCCTGACAGTCCCAAGATAAGGCAAGACAAGATAGATCCACTAAAAGAAAATATGTCATCTGCTGGAACAGCTAAATACCACATATTTGATTGCTGTTACCACTTCATTTCTCTGGTGCTCCAGAGTAATCATGTTTAAATATTCAGATATGTCTTGGGAATCTGAACTTTGTGCAGAAGACCTTAACCCTTTCATGCCTTAGTGAGTTTTGCTTAACAAGGCTAGACAACTTTTTTGAAAATCACAGCTGTTAATTAGCAGAGTTTGATTATTGCAGGAGTCTTGTTCTCATTCATTCTGAAGATTCACTGAAGTTCCTGGATGATGTAAAGGTAGTGAATGTGCCAAAGCCATGTAAACAACCTTTCTGTACCTACCTGAGCTTCAGGCCCAAAACAGTTATTGTTTCTGTACCCATGAAGGTGATATATCAGGGTAACTTTCTGGTACTGACAGTGGTGAAATTGCTGATAAAATTTTTTCCCTATGAGAGTGTACTGAGATAAGTTCCTGAAGTCAGCTACTAAATATTGTTAACTATACTTAAAACTTTGTGAATATTGATTTTATCCATTTAATCTCAGTATTACTCAGTCCTCCTCCTCCTGCCTAAAACTTTGGCTTTCTAGCACATATTTTAATTCCACTAAACATCAAACCCATCTTTGTCTGGTTTTGTTTTTCTACTAGAATTTTAGTATTCTTTTTTCTTCAACATCTCAGTGCTTTATAATCAAAAAGTGATTGGAAGAATTTCTTTATGGCATATTAAAGATAAAATCTTTAATTGGATGGCTTGATTTGCATAAGGAAATGGTTATAAGGAAGGTGTTTCTGAGATTTACTTAAGCTCATGGAAGTATTGAACAACACCATGATGATGGGAGGAAAGAAAAGGATTTTCTGTTAGCATCCTTCGTGTTCCGTGAACATATAAATTATGTTTATTATAGATCTCATATAAGTGTGTTTCAGATCCCAGAGGAGTATGATATCACCTCCAAGTAGGAAATGGAGAGTAACTATACCACTATGTTTTTTTCTTTTTTTTTTTAAAGCAGATTCACCAAAAGGCCCTCACCCATCTGCAGGCATGAATGGAAATGTGCAGCATCCCACCAGCACTGGGCAGCAGCAGGTCTCTGCCATACCCTCTCCAAGTGCCAGCAAGCCTTGGCGCAGCAAATCCATGAATGTCAAACACAGCGCGACCTCTACCATGCTGTCTGTAAAGCAGCCTAGTCCCGCAACCTCCCCTACTCCAACTTCAGACAGGCTCAAGCCACCGCCTTCTGAAGGTGTGAAGCCCCCTTCATCTGGACAAAAATCTATGCTGGAAAAATTCAAGCTGGTTAATGCTAGGACTGCTCTGAGACCTCCTTTGTCACTGAGCTCCGGGCCCAGTGACAGTGGGAGAGAGGATGATACCTTTTCAGAGTGTGGTGAAACCGATGTCTTAAGTGGTGGGGTGAACAGCAGTGGCTCAACAAGTAGCAGTCCTAAAGTATCACCGAAGTTAACCCCTCCAAAAGCTGGCAGCAAAAATCTCAGCAATAAAAAGTCTTTGCTACAGCCAAAGGACAAAGAGGAAAAGAACAGGGACAAAAACAAAGTTTGCACTGAGAAAGCAGTCAAGGAAGAGAAGGATCAGGTCATTGAAACGTCTACAAAGAAGAGCTCAAAAATTGCAAGCTTAATCCCAAAGGGAAGCAAGGCAACAGCAGCCAAGAAGGAAAGTTTAATATTATCTTCTAGTGGGATCCCAAAACCTGGATCAAAGGTGCCAACAGCAAAGCAGAGCACTTCCTCCACATGCACGGGAAGTAAGGAGGTTGAAAAACTGAGGACTACAAAAGGAAACCAGTCCCAGTCAACAGCAAAATCTCAGCTTAACGAGAAGGCTTCTCCTTCCTCTGGTCTTGCTTCTTCTGAAGAGAAAGAGCCAAGTGCAGGATCCTCGGCAACTCCGTCGGCCTCGATGGCTGCCAGCAGTGGCCAAGGCACAGGAAATGGTGTCGTCCAGCTTCCTCAGCAACAGCAATACAGCCACCCCAACACTGCCACAGTAGCTCCATTCATTTATAGGTAAGGTCATGGAGGAAAACTGGTTTCGTGATACTATTTAGAAAAGAGAACTAAAATGGATAGAGTAATGGTGGATCATGCTGTTACAGTTCTTATCTCCCAGTTTCTGTCACAGCATCATGCCACTGTTTTCCTAGTATCATTGTTTAATTGATGTTACTGTATGAAAAATTTCTTCCAAGAACTGTGAGTCTCTATGTTGTACAAAAGTAATCCACTGCAAATATTTGCCATTTAAAATTCAGGGTATTTTCATTAGAAATACGAGTCATAGCATTGTCTGTGCTGCCTTTGAAAGGTCATGGCTGAGTCTGGGTTTCTAGTGTGAATATTCTTGTTTGCATTCTAAGAATCTCAACATATATTTGCTGATATTTGATAATATTTGCTTAAAATACACTGTCCTCTTAAAAATACTAAAATGAACTGCTGATGTTTTCAGAATATGTAACAGTACTGGTAGGATATTTAAAGAAAAGCCATACACAGACTTTTATAAGTATTCAAAAATATTTCAATACTTTGGGTAGACAGAGAAGGTTGCTGTTTGCAGGTCCTTTTCCTGTTTAGTTTTATACATGAACTAGGTATAGGTTAACTCCAAGAAGGCAGTTAATTTTTACAGGCAATAGTAACTCTTCGGATGTCCAAGGCTCTGGAAGAGAAAAATGAACAGTTAAATGTTCTAGTATCAAACTTTGAATTTACTTTTCTGTATGATAGAGTAACTGAAGAGAAGCTGGGAGATTTCACTGTTGTACAGCTCAGAAGATACAGTAAATGTAGAAAGATTGACAGGCTGGTTTGAGCAATAATTTCAGATGTCAACTGTTGGAGGGCTTTAGCTATAGTTGTGGGTAAATTTAACATCTGATAAAATGACAAATTCATTATTAAGCAAAATATACTGGCAGTTTTTGTTAGTGACTAGTAATCTAAATAATCTTGGCTAAAAATTAAAGAAGTGGTGAAGTAGGCTCTGAGGGAGTATATATATCATTGCACATAACTAAATATAGCTTCAAAACCAATCTGGATGAGTGATAAGTTAAGAAAATTATATGGGAGGGAGAAAAGGCTCAATGTAGCTTATATTTATTCTAATATGCAGTGGATAGCCTCTTGAGTTTCAATTAGATCTTTCACTGGATGTACTTAATGTGCATGTATCTTTATAACTATCTGGAATAACATCAGTGATACACAGAGTTTGTAGTGTTGTACATAGGACAGCCTACTTATGTGTTAGGGTACATATATGACAAGAGACAAAAAGAAGCTAAGCTTTGCCTTCAGATGTATGTGCTATTTAATGGTAATTTTACTATATATTGATGCGATTTCATTGCATGGTGGAGATATCATTCCTTTAAGCTTCATCATGAAGGAAAATGTATTTTGAATTTTAAAGGGTGATAGAAGCATGCATCTTCAAGTAAAATTTAGTATTAATAATTGTCTGTTTGCTCCTAACAAGCAGCAAAGGAGACTGTATTTGAAGTTAAATCTCACATGAAAATAAATTTTTCAGAGCCAAAGTCTGATCTCAGAATTCCATAAACCCAGAGTAATAGACTGACTTTGATGAGGCTACTTCAATATATATCTCTGTAACTGAGAGCAGAATCTGACTCAAAAATAGTCAGTAACCACATTTCTTAGAAGTCTCAAGGGCTTTGTAATACCACACAATGATTTCATAGAAGAATATAAATATAACCAAGGATAAAATATCCATATTTCCAAAGTCAGCATATTTATTTTTGTGCATATATGGTAGGTGGAAGTGAACATGAGCTGGGGTATTGTAGCTACATTTTCTTGTTTTTAAACATAATTATTTTCTGAGTCACCATAATTTATACACTGAATTTTCAGGTTTGCTTGTTAACAGCTTTGTATGAGTTGATAAACAATAGTTACCATTCAGACTAACAAGGTTTTTTTTCCAGCTAGAAGGAATATCTAGGTTCTTTGAGTTTGTGCTCCAGTTGTTGTAAAAAGTTTCAATAAAAATTAGTAAAAATACCATACTTTTTATCCAGAATCCTGCAGAATCTTGCAATATACTGCTGTGATCAGTTTAGGCTGTTAGCACAAGGATAAATAAGGACACTTATCCTTACTTACAAGGATAAGTAAGCTAGTGCTTTTTCTGGTTTGTTGCTGATACCTACAGATATATTTTGGAATGTTTGTTTGTTATTCAAGAGGATATTACTGTAGATTTGTGAGTAAAACAAAATATTCCGAAGAGTTTGTTTGAGATCGGCATGTATTTTGCCTAAATAGAGAATGAAATCTTATAACAGTTATCAATATTCATGTTTTCAAGGAGTTGTATATTTTTATTAACTGACAGTAGGTGGAAAATACTGTTTCACTGGCAAGTTCTCAAATGACATATTGCACTATTCAGCTTTGCAGTCTTGGTGCTTTGTCCTGTCTGATACCACATTGTATTTTTATTCTTAAACAACATGGCACGGAAATTCATTTGGGATTATTGCTTCTCTTCAAAGATTAGCAGCAATAGTCAGAGTTACATCTAAATGGGTATAATTTAAATTCTTCCCTCTTTTTCAGCAAGTGATTATTTATTTTTAAATGTGTTTGTGAATGTATTATTTACAGTCCTTTATGTGTCCCCTCTGAAGCTGACTGCAGGGTCCAACTGATATAAGACTGAAGTAGATGTAATTTAGTTCCCAGAAAGCTTGAGAAGAAAAAAAAAAAAAAAAGAAAAGCTAAAAGGAAGGTGTAAGAGACTGTATAACTTTTTAAAATACACCAGACACTACTTCAAATTACACATTCTTCTATATAGACAAATTTGGAAGAAGATGGAAGTTGTGCCATCTGCCACAGTCCCTTAGACTTGTATTGAAATTGGCCATGGATTTTAGCTGTCTTTCTAGTGGTGCTTAAATTTCAGGTGAAGAATAGTGAGACAGAAGTTTAGTACTTACTAGTCTACAGTGAAAACAGGTTAAAAAAGGTAAAATAATGCAAACAAAAACCAAATTCTGAGTCTGTCTCCTGAAAACTTAGCAAGAGAATAACAGGCTAATTGCTCAGTATTTGGAGTTCTTAGCTCTCCTACACATTGCTCAAAAGTGGAGTATAACCTGCAATTCCAAACACTTTCTTTCCCAGAGAAAAACCTGTTGTATGCAATCATTGCTTTATTTTTTGTGAGCCAAATTGTATAAGTTTGCATTATTTCCGTAAAATGGGAAACAGTAGTCCCAGGAGTAACACAATATCTTCTCACTCCATGGGGCAAATCCTTAGTTAATGCAAATCATCATAACCCTGCATGAAGTATGTGATATGTTGAAAATTAGTGTTTACTTTGGATTTTCTTAAACATTAAAGGAATATTTCAATAGGAGAACGTTGACTTGTAACTGGATGCATGTACTGCAGCTTATTCTATTGACTACGTCAGTAATCACTGTAGGAGCTTAGTAGGTCTCTTTTCCAGGGATGAAATATAGAATCTGAAGTGCCCAAATCCCAGGCGCTTTGGTGCTCGGGAATTGCTTATTGCCTGAAATGCTGAAAGTATAGAAACTGCTGCAGAGAACCAGATGACCACTCATCATCCTGAGCTGCACTTCTATCTCATACACTACTTAAATTTCAGTTTTTCAGATAAATTTGTAGTTTAATGTCTGGAAGAAGTTTCACAGAATCACAGAATATGCTGACTTGGAAGGAACCCACAAGGACCATTGAGTGCAACTCCTGGCCCTGCACAGGACCATCCCCAAGAGTCACACGATGTGCCTGAGAGCATGGTCCAAATGCTTCTCGAACTCTGTCAGACTTAGTGCTGTGACCACTTTCCTGGGGAGCCTTTCCTGTGCTCCAGCACTTTCTGAACTGGGACTTTGCAGAGTTACTCTTTGAGTGTCAATGCTGGACTACAAACACTAGTTTGGCCCTCCTTTTGTCCTTGAAGAGTAAGAAACTGGTAGTTTCAGCTACCTAATAGGTTGGTGTAGAGAAGATGGTGCCAGATTCTTCCTTGAAATTTAGGGAGAAAGGATAAGAGGTAACAGATGTAAGTTACAGCAGGGGAGGTGCTGCCCTGAAAGTTAGAAAAAATGCTTTTACTTTGAGGGTGGTGAAATACTGGTGCAGGCTGCCTAGTGAGGTTTTGGAATCTCTGTTCTTGGACATGTTCAAGACCCAACCAAACAAGGCTCTGAGCAACTTAATGTAACCAGACCTGCTTTATGCGGGTCATTGGATCGAATTGCATCTAGAATGTTTCTGACCTAAATGACTTTGATTCTGTGAGGATTAAAGTGTTCACTAGATAGAGGCAGACAAAGGAAATATCAGGAATTCACAAGCATGTAAATTCCATGCTTGATTTACAAACACATTCCAGATACTAAAACTTTCTTCCTGACTCCTTTACTGTATGGTGATTAAATCAATTGTATTGCTAGGCCATAGCTTCAAGGTTGCGTAGGAAGTGCAGAGCAGTGACAGATGGGAAGGAGGATATAATCTGGTTGTACCTCTGGAAGCACAGTGAAATTCAATTTCAGCAGCCTCTTCAGGATGTTTTTATACTATCTTAGGGAAAAAAATAAACTACTCTTTAAGGATCCTGCAAACACAGCATCTGCAGGGTTTGTTGAAACCATATTTATGTCCACTTTTAATGACTAAAACCTACTTCTGGTCACTGATTGTGGAGTTAAAGCTAAGTTTTCAGTAAAAAACATTCTGTCAGTTAATGGTATTTGTTAATAATAGATTGTGCTGCTAAACATACTGCAAGTCCTTCTTTAAAAATGTGAGGACTCCGTCATACCGCAGCACTTTATTGATTTCTGTTATTTATATTACTGCTGTGAAAATAAAGCAACAGTCACCACCAAAATTTTGCAATTGTAGATAGTGTTAAACATTGACATTCACCAGTTTTACTTCTAACAACAGCATGCTCTTTAGAAAAATCCTTCCACTTTTCCATGCTTGATTTACAAGTAATTGTTCAAGAAAAGTTTCAGGTGTAAAGGTGTTGGTTTAAGAGATAGGAAGAAGGATAATAATTGAAGAAATCATTGTAAATACCTACTTTGATAATGCTGAGTTAAAATAGCAGCTTGATAATTCAGCTGTTTGCTGTTTATGATCTGAAGTTATTCTTTTAAATTGTCATACAGACAACATAGCCTTATTCCTTTGACTAAATAATCAGTAAAATGCAGGATAAAGGACCTAAAAGAATATTCTGTTCAGGCTTCTGTAACTGGTAGCCATATTAACTCTTTCACAAGCTAACTAAATTTTATTCTAATCTGCACTACTCTAGTGTGAAGGTTCTTCCAGAAACTCACTCATTTATAGAAATCTTTTACATCCCACATAATGAGATTGCATTCATTTGTTACCTTGTTAATATCACCCTTTAACTTAAAAAGTTGTTTTCCCTCTTTTTCATTGCTCCTTTTAAATATGTGAGGGAATAATCCCATCCCCTTCCTTCTCTTTTGCAAGACTAAACCAAATCAACTCTTTCTTTTTTTTTTCCTTTCAGAGGGTTTCATCTTCCCCACGAGCATCCTAGTAGCCCTTCCTTGCATCTGTTCCCAATTTAACTCACGTCTTGAACATGGGTGATCAAACTGCTCATATTCCAGATGTGGTCCTGCCAGTCTGTTATACTGACAGGGATACCCATTCAAGACAGCTGCATCTCAGAGAGCTGTTGGAAAAATGCCAGAATCTTTATCTGACATCTTTTGGAATGTTGACTAAAAAGCAAACAAATCTTTGATGTTATCTGTGTTTACGTAAGATTGACTATTTTGTTAGAGGCAGACTGACTGTGTTAAAGATCACTTATTTAGTATTTCAAATTCTATTCTTAAGTACTCCTATATAGGCTCATTTTAATCAAACTGAATGAGCTTGTGCAGGTATGATTGGAAGCAGGATTTGTCCCATTAAGTGAGTTTGATGCTCTTACAAAGAGGTAGCATGTTACTCAGTGGGTTCTGAATAAATATATTTTCTGATTGCCATGATTAAAAGAGAAAACAGATTGTCCTGTTTTCATGAAGGTTGCCTAAATTAACCTGCACTGCAGGTGCACAGCACTGGAAGAAATATGAGTGGGCTGACTTTGACTAAACTGAAATTCTTTCCCCTTTGCTTTATATCAAGAAAGATGCAAAAATTTAATTATTTTTTAAGACAGTGGACTATGAATGGGTAGAGGACAGATCATTCATTAAGGCCAATTTGTAAGGTTTGAGAAGATAATTTAATTTTCTGTTTGCTTGCTTTGAGCTTAATCTGTGCTACAGTCCTGCAGATATCACTTGAGTCATTCATAGCATTAATATGTCCCACAGAAAGTTAAAGCCGGAAGTATTGGAGAAGACAAATCTCACAATTTCACTTTCCTTTAAAAAAAAAATATAGTTGATCTAAGAAAAGAGTCATTTACATTCTTGGTCCAGTGTATCACGACCTATGACAGGTGTAGAACAAAGAAACTTGACATTTTAGGTACCCAGTATATACCTGGGTCTCCTTGTTCCCCAAGAGCCCCAAAATCTTACATGATTTTGCTTGGAAATCTGTCACCCCTAGACCATTCTCAGACCATCTAAGCTTGGCTAAGACTCATCCCAGGCTAAGCTCAACTCCAGAGAAAAGCAGGGCCTTGGCCATCATACACCAAAAGGAAGGGCTGCTTTTGAAGTGCTGACAGCTGGCAACTCTGTGGAGACCTGGTGGAAAAAGGCCTGATCCCTGTTTCCTCCTTGGGGTATCTCCATCACAGCTGCCCAAGGACCAGTGCATTTTAGTCTGTCTCTTTGACAACAAATAACCAGCTTTCTCAAGTAAGCAGAACTTAGACTGCTGCAAAATCCATAATCTTCCTTGGGATTTCTGCTATTGCCTCATACAATTAGAATAATTGATTTCTTTTACAAAATTAAAGATAAAAATGATGAATGAAGCTGGTATAGCAACTTTTTTGTTATTTTTTTTGATTGCAAATCGCATTTATGTATTTATATTAGACTAAAATTTTCAATTTTCAAGAGAGATAAAAGGGGAATTTCACACTTCTTAGATCTGTTATTTCAGGCTGCCTATAAATTTAGGAAAATAGCATCATATTTACATTTGGGTTGTGTTTCTGTGGGGTTTTTTAAATATGAATTAAATTAAACGTTTTTAAAATATAATTGTTATGTGATCTTTGCTATTCAGTATTTTTACTTTAAGATTTAGGTTCTAGTGCCATCTTAAGTCCCAGAAACTGGATTTTGTGCTGCAATTAATCCCACTAATCAGATTCTAAAATTTGGACTGGAAATCTTTGCAAGTATCTCTTCTTGCGGTGTTTTTCAAATCATCTTCCTGGTTATAACTGCATCAGGGTTTTGCAAGTAGAAAAAGAGCCAACAAAACACTGAAGAATGGAAATGTGCTTTATTAGTATTTAGTGTGTCTCTAAAACTTTTGACATATCCTGGGCAAAGTTGGGAACTAGTGAAAAATTTTATTAAGTTCTATTTTAATTAGACAACATTCACGCATCATGCTGAAATTTACTTAGTTGCTGTAAGTCACTCATTACTTGTTTGTACTCTGGGAGGGAGATCCAGTCCTTCTAACGTAAGTATCTATGCTGCCATACAGTCAATAATGAGCTATATATTCATCTGTATTGGCGTTATAGGCAATAATCACTGCCAGTGGGCAATCTAGACCATTTCTTCACTGAAACAGTGGCTAAGCATTGGAAGAGTCTCCCCAGGGAAGTGGTGGAGTCACCATTCCTGCAACTGTTCAAAAAATGACTGGACATGGCACTTTGTAATATGGTTTAGTGGGCATGGTGGTATTTAGGTCAAAGATAAGACCTGATGATCTTAGAGGTCTTTTCCAACCCTAATGATTCTATGATTGTGATACTATGATTAAAGTTCTGTTTTACCCAGCCTCATTCACTAGATGAAGAATTAGTGCAAATGTTGGATATTGGTAACCAGTGGGGGTCCAGACCACTTAATCCTTTTCTGATGATAGATGTCCAAATAAACAGGAACAGATCCTTCCTGTTCTCTCTTGGAAGATAGCTTCACCATTCTAGTTTGATGCAGTGACTGATGTTTGAATAGTTGTACAGTCAGGAATGCTATGCCATAGAGCCAGAAGGAGAACAGACAAAAAGGATCCCTTTTTGTTTCTAACCAGAGAGAGACTGATGCAAATATCATATACATTTTTGTGGAGAACATTAGGAATACTTGAAGTGCACCCTTCTAGCTGGATGCTCTTTCTACAAGGCCAAAACCAACCTACTTTTTTCCAGTGTTCCTCTTAACAAAATCCAACCTCACTCTGGCTCCAGCCCCAGAAGCTATGTGATTTGGGTTTATCAAAAGAATGCAGACCAATTACCTTTACCATTATTGAAGTGCCCCTTTTTGAGGTGTGTTTTTGAGCTGATGGCTTGCCCTGGACTGATCCTGCACTAAGTCTCAGCACCAAACCCAGACATGAGTGCTCATGAGCACTCATGGCTTCTCAAAATGGCTTTCAGTGAAGGTAGACATGGCCCTCTTTCATTTTGATGATTTAAAGACCTATGGGAAAGCAGGAAAGACTGTGGAATTTCAGGGTGTGTTCACTGCAGGGCGATAGAGTAAGCTTTTTGTTACTTAAGACACTGTCCTCTCAAGCATCAAATGCTGAATTATATTCAAGGTTGGCAGGACATAGTTAACCTTGCAACATGTGCTGAGCTTGCGTTTCCAGTAGCGTGTGACAGACAACAGCCAAAAATATTCTTTTATAGAGCAATTTTCTGTTTCCAGCATCCAAGAGAACAGAAATTGATAAGAAAGACAGTGCATCCAATCAGGCATAATTTACATTTCTATTTCTGAGTTGAATGATTCTAATCAATGGATTCCACCATGTCAGTACATGCTGCTGTATGTGCAGATATCTGTTCCTTCAGTTACTGTTGTGAATTACTGAATAAATACATTCCGTAAGTAACTTTGACATCCAGTAAGTAACTTTAAAAAAAAATATTACCTGGAAAGTTATTTCATAAAATAAGTTACCATAAAATTATTTTGAGAGACAAGTCACTGTTTTTATGAGTTTTATTTATAAAACACACACTCATCACACAGTTATGTGTTTCTGTTTTCAGTTTAATTGATCATTGGAAACATTTTATGGTGAATTTTGGGAATTGAGCTATAAATGTCACATTTTAAAATTAGGATATAAATATTTCACTAGTGTTTTAATAAATCAAAAGACTGTGCTATTCATGTCAGGAAAGCTAAAGAACTTAAGCTCTAAGTGAAGATCTTTTTCCATTTTATTTCAAAAAGTGGCTAGTATATCTTTAGATGTGTTCTTTTACTCTATAAATATGTGGTTGATACACGTTTCTGTTTAATGACATCATAGATCAACAGTTCCATTATAAACTAGATGCTACAGCTGTTCCTTAAGAAGAGGCAATGTATGTGATGCATTTGGTATTATAATCCATGTGCTCATGTATTTCTTGCTATTTACCTTTTTGTAAAAGAAAATAACTGTACTCAACAAAGGGTACCTATTATAATTTATCATTGATAGTCACAGAAATATACCCTCAAAGAAAATATGAGCTATTGATTAGCAAGTTAATGGAAAAACTTGTATTATCCCATTTCAGCAGTTACATAAGGGGCATTCTCAAAATAAGCTGCACATAGATTTAAATATCTGGGCCATATTTCCATTCCAGACTTGCATAAGCTTTTTCCCACATGGCCTTTCATGCTTAATATTTCATCAATTACAAGTTTTCATTTCCCTTATATATGTGCAGGGATGTGACTTAACAAATTTAAATGGATTCTGCCTAGGTCTGATTGACACTTCCAGAAAAAAAGTGGAGAAACAAAATGGCTCCAAATTTCCCAGCATTAACTGTGAGTCATTCCTGAAGAGAGAGAGTTCCCAGTTGCCTGTAAATTTATGTAGCTCCAGTTAAACTAGCACAGTAACAATGTGACAAAAATGGTACTTTCACCTTTTAGTGATATGATTCTAGATGGAGCTGCAAGTAACATTTCTTTCCATTAATACCTGAATGATGGATAATAATAATCAATCTTCTTGCTTGATTTCAGAACTCTCTCAGAAAATGACAGTACCTCTTTACCACCTGCTGACTCCTGCACCAGTCCTACTAAAATGGATTTGTTGTTTAGTAAGACTGCCAAACAGTGCCTAGAGGAGATATCTGGTGAGTAACAATAAATCAGGAGAAGATTGTGAACTTCTTTATTTACATCTATTTCTTACCAGGATGAGTTGAAATAATACTTTTGACCTCTCATCATGAGTGGTATTAAATATGCAGAAAATTTGGGTCATGCACGATTAGTGCTTGAAATCCACAGTTCTCTTATTTGAATTGGCTCCTTCTGTTGAAACATCCTTTTCATCATTTTGCAGAAACTGGAATTTCACCAGCTAGGGTTTCAAGTAATTATTATTTTATTTAATCAGACTGAATGTTCCAAGTGGAGCGGTGGAGTTGACTTCAGAATGTTTAACCCTTGCATTTAATATAATCAAATTAAATCATAACATCAGAACTGAGACATAAATTGCATAAGATCCATTTTGCTTTTATAAATGAATCTGTATTCAGAAAACAAACAAGTCCTTACTCTTGTACCTGACTTGTAAGCTGTTGCTAGAGCTAAGCTGCTAAAGGTTGTGTTTTGGAATTTCTTGTAAACATGGATTAAAGTCCTTACTAGGTTACAAATTTGAGGAGATTTTTTTTCTAATCATATCGGAATAATTCCTTTGAAGTCAACAGAGCCATGCTGATTTAGATCAGCACCAGATCTGACCATGACTGCCTATGGATGCAAAAAGCAAAGTGTGTCACAGCTCATTTTCTCATCAGGACTCAACTGTAGTGCATGCAAGTAGTTCCAAAGGGATTCTTTGCCAGAGCTGGTTGGGGGTGGGCTCAGAGTTTATTTCTTGTTGGTTTTGTTTTTCATTAGCATCCTTGTTCTTCTTATAATTTTACGAAAATAAAAGGTGAAATTCTGTCCCAGTTATTTTATCTGTAGTTTTGCCCTTTCACTCTGTATTTTTAAAATTTAAATGGATTTATAATGGTTCATGTGGTTCTTCTTATACAGGATATAACTCACTTAAAGCATTAATTTGACAAATCAATCTGAAATTATCTCTGTACCAGAAGGGAAATCAGCTGCCCAAGCATTATGAGGACTTTTACTTAAGGGCATCTTTATTCTGGTCTGATCAAGGGTTATACAGTAGCAAAGAGATAGACTAAGTTTATTTCCTTGGTCTGGTCATTTCTTTTCAGAGTATTAAGAGATGAATCCAGTTTCTTTCATTTTGATATTACCTTTTTCCTGAAATCTTCAATTGTTGCTATGGATGAGCATCATCTTTATATTATCTGGAGCTTCTTTTGCAACTTGGTAGCCAACACACTAGCAAAATATATTTGTAAGCAGTAAGGATCAGTAAGAATCATGCAAAAGACTGAGCATCTGTGGAAACTAGTAAACAACTTGGAGGACTGTGTTCATAAAATGCTGTCCCAACTGTATCATGTTTCTGCTTCATTAATCATTATTATTTTTAAGTGCCAAATATTTACAACTAAGGCTGACATGCTTAGGACTAGGATATCTTAGCCTATATCATTGTATAAACTGTTTCTCTACTTTCAGAATGTTTACACACCCCTGTTTTTTATTGTCTCTTGGCTGAAGAATACTGGTCCCATAACCAACCGAGCTGATCATATCAGAGCTCCTAATCTACTTTGGAGCAAAATAAGACAATTGATTTTAAAATAATGCTTTAAGCATGTCTGGTTCAAGATTTCTTTGTAATACAGGCAAAAGTTCAGTGGAGAAAAAATAATTCTAAAAATATTTATGAGTGGTTGTTCTGGCACCATTCTTCTTGAGTGATTCAGGATACCAAACACAAGCTAGATTCCTTGCTCTAGTGTTGAAAAGTCATGGTTCCGTTTTCTGTGCCCACCAAGGCAGTTCTCAACAGTGGTGATGGGAAAGAAGAGAGTAAAGCAAGAATCTGTAGAGGTAGTTTCCAGCTCTCTCCTGCTGTCTTCCTCCTCTAAGGGAGCTGATTGCCTTTCTAGCCTTTGCTGTCTTCCAACTCAGAGCTGGTAAAAGGCAAAGTCAGAGATCAAACCTCTTGTTTTCTGCCCACTTCTCTGCAATTGATTACTTAATTTTACTTGCACAGGCATGAGAAGAGAATGGTCCTGGAAGGCAAGGGAGGTGGGGAGGACAATGTAGCCCTGGACACAGAAGTGTGGCCCTGATAAACTGGACAACCTCTTTATTTTTAGCTTGTCCACATTAATCTGCTGCCCTAGGTAAATACATAACTTATGCCTAAAGACAGTTCTGCATCTTGGTATAGCTACCGTAAATCTGAGTTTCTTCACTGTTTCTCTCTGCTGAAAATTTGTTCCAGATGTGATCTGAAGTGCTTCAGATTTTTTTTCCTACCTTTTTTCCCCTTCTGAACATTCCACAGCTCAGCCGGAGCATTCCCGGGTGTTTCCACAGTGTACGTGCAGGTCAGCAGTAGAGCACGTGCACAGCAGTTTTAAGGTTTCCTGCATGCCCTTCTCTGTGCATGGTACCAATGATACACATATGCTGAATGAGTCCCTTTTGTAGGCATGAGTCACCTGTGGAGTAGTTCTGATGTGTTCTGTGTATGGTAGGCTTGTTGCACATATGGCACACAGATGTGTAGGCCTCTGTCCAGGAAATCACAGACAGAAATTTAGGAGTCCGAAATAAAGGACAATTCTGCATTCATGTATGAACACTATTTCTTGCATGTACTTTTTGTACCAGTTGCCTCAACAAGACTACTCAGTATCTATGTTTCTGCAAAACTGGAGTATACCTTCATAGACAGGATTATAAAAGGAGAATGTGTTATTCATGGTATGGCTAGGAACAAGTTGTTCAGACTTTCTTACCCAGTATTTCTACTTGTAGTAGCTGTGATATTTATCAGTTTCTGCAGCAAGTTTATCAGAGAAGGATATCAGTAAGTTAATTATTTAATAATCCATTGAAATCTTTACATATCAGTAAACTACAAAGTGTTATTTTATGAAAGCAATGATGGTATTTGGCTTTAACAAGTGTTGGCATGTTTAAAGAGCTTAATGTGAAGTGTTTAATTAAATAATTATTCATATATTTATAAATATTGACTTATTATTAAAAATCTGAGAGATGAAACAGAAATTAAAGATACTTTTAGGAGTTACAGGCCAATATAAATGGCAGGATTAGCATATTTTTCAATTTTCAGTATTTTTTGTTCATTGTGCTTAATTTTTTGCTCTCCAAAACAAATAGTTAATTAATAGATGCAGAAATAGTTTACAATTTTTTTCAAGTAAGCTTAGCTGAAGAGATTCATAATCTTATGCATTTGCAGATCTATTACATAAGTCATTTGTAGGGTTCCAAGCTATCCACTGAGACTTCAAAGAAAGTCTTATCTGACAGCAAAATTTGCCCAAAGATTATTAGTTCTTAAAATAATTTTTACAATTCCTTTTATGAAAGAGACAGTAAAGATAAAGTAGCATGTAACACTGACTGTGATGGCTTGGGGAAGTTCCCTATGCTGTTCTTGAGCTAAACATATTCCTGTATTGTGGGTGGAGAACACACTGAATTGCAAGGTAGTTGGGGAATAATGCTGTTTTCTCTCCTCTGGTCTCCTATACTTTCTTTTTAGTTTAGAAAGATATATTTTCTTGCTGCTATATTTCATCATTTTAAAATGGAGGTTGAGCTTTAGAAAATGATTTTTCAATAAATAACCCTGAGAATTTTTGACACTGCAAATTTATGTTTTGTCAAATGACACCCTGCAGAGAGATGTGGTAAAGCACAAGGATAAATTCAGTGTTCTTTCTACTGAGCACTTGGGCCAAGATACATAAGTATCTGCTGTATCTGAGGATGCCCACAATGACATGTCTACCAATTGAGGCAATGTGATGAATGGGAGAAAAGTTCATATAACCTTGTAATTAAGGGCTTTACACATGAAGACTGAATGAAGGTTGTGTGATTAGTCTCATTACCTCCATCTAACAGCATTTAACTCGTGTTTTTAATGTATTTAGAAAAATAAATAGGGCAGGTGAATGCTGGAGCTGCCAGCTGCCCTCATGTGGCTGTCACACAGTTCAGGTGTCATTCTCATTCCAGTATGATGGTCTGTGTGCTGCTGGAGCTGGGCTGTGATGAATTCCTCAGTTGGGAGAAGGAATAGGTCAGCCAAGACACTGAGACCCACTGAGCTTCCCAGCAGCTGTACTGCTTCCAGAGACCATTCCAGCCTGGAGTGGTGTGGCACCTATTGCCAACACTATACATGAGGTTTTGTGTGGCTCATTGGGTGAAGTTTTTTCATCCCCTACCAAAACTTTTTCTGATCCCAGCTGGAAAGAGAACTGAATATACATGTCTAGTTCTGGCAATCTTGTATTTGGTCTATTCATGCTCAGAGCTGAGCAGTCCTGCTGTGCAGTGCATCCCCAGCAGAGCAGTGCTTGGTACGAGGGACACTCTGTGTTTGCAGGTCTTACTGAGGTCAGGTGCAGCACTGCAGCAGTGACTGCTACATATGGCCACGCACACATCGTGAGCTTGATGTGCAGTCGGAGCAGATCCGTGCCTGCCTACAGCTGACCATGGAGACAAGCCACTGCCTGCAGCTGTTTGGGCATGAAAGGGCAGGTGAGGAAGTTGCCATTCATGGATTTGGAGTATCAGAAAGAGATTCAGAATTGGTCTTTATAGTAGTCCACATTCTCTTTATTTCAAGAAAATCACTAAGAGAATTTTGGCACAACAGGGCCAAATCGTTGTTCTTCCTGTTAATTCAAAACATAGCAATTGAGAATACTATACCAATTTGAGTATAAATTTAGGATTTAAAAACAATGAGTGGGAAAAGAGTGAGATTGCCTTTCATTTTTCAAATTCTCTGTTGTAAATACATCCCTGTGAGGTCTTTCTAACAACCACAGCTTCCTCAGGCATGCTTCTCAGGCCATTACAACTGCATAGCACCATCAGTGCATACTGGTGCAGGAGCATGTGGGCAGTGCTGAAGCTCTGGGACAACATCAGCATCCACACCAGCCTGCTGGGCTCTGCTGCGGGCAGGCACCATCACATTCATAAAAACCTTTTAAGGGCTCATATGTCACTGCAACTGGCAGACCCTGGGAGTAAACACAGCAATCTTTCCTTTTGTTTTCATGCTGACGAAGTGACAGGTGCTTAATATTTGGGACAGTTTTGTACTCAGGCAGACAGACCATTCCTCTTGTCTCCTCTGACTTTGTGGGCTAGGCAGAGATGGGAGTGGTACCTCCTCTTGTGGAACATCTTTCTAGGAATTCATCTGTGCTTTAATATGGAAAACCAATTCTCGAGGCTACTGATTTTTTTTTCTATGTTAGTTCTGTGTTTATAAGAGTTATAAAGGAAAAAATGTACCTTTCCTTTAAAATTTCCAAGAATTTTCCTCTATGTATGTTCAAAAATGTAAACTGAACCAGTGAAAAGCAAGAAATACACTGAGGCTTCTGTTAACATCTGTTTATTCACACAGAAGATCTGCAAACAGTCTGTATTTCTTAGGATGTTTTTTTAAAGGTTATTTGCCTGCCAGTGTTTCTCAGGAAGAAACCTGAGATGCATAAGTTCATCCTGACAAAAGCAGTTTATATTTATGTGTATACATACAGCAAATGTATTTGAATATTTGTAGATTTCTACATAATTCTTTGTGAAATTAATTTCCCCTAGATAAAAAGTTTATATCTAAAAAAAAAAAAAAAAGAAGAATTAAATTCAGCTATTTCTTTGTTCATCTGTTATTTCTGGGAGTAATATTTTTTTCTCTGTAGAAAATGTATACATTTAAAAGTAAGTCTTTTTTCTCTCTGGATAATGTATTTAAAAATAACATTTGAAACTGCTTAATTTAGTTCAGATACAATACTGAGTTTCTTTATAAAAGATTCCATTATAAATTATAAAACTATTCCATTAATAGGTTTTCTTCAGAAGATTGTGAAAAAAATATTTTATAACAGCTTTTTAATTCCATACTAGCCTCTGAATCTCACAGAGATGCAAACAAGGTACATTTTTAAGGAGAAAGAAATTAAATACTTCCTTTTATAAATCATCTCATCTCACTAGACAGGTACTGTTACATTCCATTTTTTATCTTCTTTAAGATCTTAAATTATATATTTTTTATTCAGAACAGAAATTGCAAGACTGAAGGTCCATTTGCAAGTCTGATTTTAGCTTCCTGCGTAGGGAGTAGCAGTGATATGGAAGAAATAATTTGTCATCCTTACCTTTCGGGGAGAAAAATAGGATTTGACCATGAACTAGGTCTGTTACTGTAGCATCCCATTCAGGTGAAGCTGGGTCTTGAAACCTGTGGCATTGTAAACTGGGCAGGGGCTTCTGTGTCTCCGGTTTAATTCACCAGGATGTTTGCTGCCATGGCAGCCAGCAGCATTCATTGCAGTAGCAGAGAAGAGTCATATATCTGGGAATGCAGGTTGAATACTAAAATGTAAGGAGGCTTGTGCAGAGCTTTGCTTCACTGGTTAATTTTGGCTCTTTATTGAGCTCTGATGTGGAGGCTGTACTTGCAGTTCTGTGTCAGCCCATCTAAAGTGAAGAGCTGTGCACTAGGATCAGTCATGAGCTGGTGAGAGGGGGGGAAAAGCCCAAGACAGTACTTGTGCCTACTTGGATTTCAGAAGGCAGCAGCTGTAGAAAGAGATGCAGGCCCACCACTCCGATGAGACTGGTGATTGGATGAAGAGAGGAAAACACAGCTGGCTTTTGGGATTACTTCTGTGCTGGAGCAGAGTGTTTGATCAACTCTCTTCTGCTTGAGAGAAATCTAAGTGAAAACGACTGTAAGTACTGCAGATTAATGTGACGGGAAGAAGTGGCTTAGCACAGACAGCAGCGTAATTTTAAAGAAAATGACTGTGCCTGTCTAGTCAGTTACGGAATGTACAGTGCATGTTTGAGCTGTGCTTTTCATTGTGAGTGCAAGTATGTGCTACCTGAGATGTGCGGCATGCAGTGATGCAGGTACCAACCCCAGGACCTTGCAGGGGAGTTGAACTGCTGTCCATCTCAGAAATATGAAATCTAACTGAGGTGAAGCCCCCGACAGAAAGATGCAGCGATCTGCTGAATTGTCAGTGTTTAAAGGCACGGAGGTTAGAAGAGGGTGTGTTCGTCTTCAGAAGCAGAAGTCTCTAAGCAATCTCACGCTCATCAGTGAAGGGGAGAAGAGGCGATACTCATACAGGGAGAACTGGTTTGGAAATGCCTCCAAGTTCAACCGGAGTTACCAACAGCGAGAGGCAGAAGCCAGGTGCAGAGGCTCCCTTTCCAAGGCACTCTCACAGTCAGTGCACTCTCTCTGCCACTCCAGCCTCACTGCACCACAAGAGTATCAGGGGATACCATCTACTGAAAGCAGGACATCCAGGAGGTCAGGAGACCAGCATACAGTTGACAATGAGGAGACCAGAAAATCAGATGATGAAAATGTATCCTGCACATCCCATTTCCCCAGCAGGACCTGGGCAGAGGAGGAGGAGGAAGGGTGCTTGCGTGAAGGGACTGCACATCTGGATGAAGATGTCATAATAACAATGCTGGGTGACCTAGAACAGGTCCTTTATACTGATATTTTAGGTAAGTTAACTTTGACTTGACATCAGGAAGGGCTGGAGGAGACCCAAGTGTTAGCACATATCTGCATGGAGCAGATTTTTGATCTTGACAGTGATTTCCCAAGACAGAACTGGGTTTATTTGCAGTAGTATGCAAAAATAGGGTCTAGCCATTTCTTCTTTGTTTGCTTACCCTGACCTCTTAAGACTGTATAAAATGAAGACAAATGTCTAAATTGCTTTTGATAGGTGCAGGGGCAGCAACAGCCCGTGAATAACTGGACGTATTTGCTTAGCTTTTTGAAAAATAAGGTGGAATATTTAAGTACGATTAGTTTGCTCTTAAATAATTTTATTTTGATAACATTTGTTCTCATTAATTTGAAATTGATATCTTGAATCCAAGGTTTGGATAGGACAAAAAATGTCTCGGCCTTCCTACAAACTGTCCCTCCAGTATTTCTTCCCCCTTCCCTAACCCCTCTGCCAATAATTTCACCCCTGTATATGGAATTGTGAGTGCCTGGGTTTCAGTTTTATTTAAATAACCAGTTTTGTTATATCTGTGAATGCCAGTGAGTATTTGCAGTCCATAGACATAAGTGCTTCAAAAGGCTTCTGTGTTACTGTGTTACTGTTTCATCTCTCAGCCCTTTATAAGAGTGCTCAAAGTGTTCATTTCCAAAGCTTTGTTCTTCAGCCAGTCAAATGGTTGAAGTGGCTGCTTGCTTTTTAAAGGTTATATAGCATGTGTCTAGCCCAGAGCTCCTTGCTGGTGGACGTTAGCTCTGATTGTGTTTAAACATTCAGGATAAAATTTTTGGTGTGTAAGTAGTGAAAAAAGCTGTCATCTCAAAATGAGAAAGAACCAAGAATCCTTTTTGTATTCATACCTTTTATTATTAGACTGTACCAGTAGGTTAAAAGGGGCTTCTTCTAGAGATCAGAGGCTTGCTAGCAAAGGAGACTGAGCTCTCCCCTGCCCCCACCCACTTCAGCTGTATGTCACTGACAAATTTCTGTTTTCTTGTAAGCCTCAGTTTTCCCACTTGCAGATTAAAACTGGTACTTTCCTTTGTGAATGGAGTTATTATCTAATAGTGGATAATTGCCTGGAGATATGTTTATTATTTGTAAATTCTTTTATGAAAGTCAGACAATTGATGGAGTTGTTATTCTTCTATTTGCTTTGGGCTGTAATTACATGTACAGAAGTACAGAAATTGTTATGAACAGTATTATTAAATGTGAAATTATGTTTGAGCTTCAGAAATGTGAATGTAAAAGTTCAACTTATTTAGGTTAAATACAGTGATTTTTTTTAAATATTTATTTTGATTTCCTGTGAATGTATTTCACTCAGTGGAAGAAATAAATGTGTTCTCCAGAAATTTATTGAGGGAACCTGTAATGGTTCACTGCTTATAGGCAAAAGTTTGGAGAAAATCTTTTGGAATGTTTAACATAAATGATGAAGCTACAAATGATTTGAGGAGATTATATATCATAGGGTCAGTAAAATACTTGCATTGGCCTTCCTTGTAGGAGGAACAGAATTTTGACAGAAATTTTCAGGGTATTCTGGTTATAGTCTTATCCCAGTCTCCCCATGTATGAATTAGAATGGCTTTTCTTTAGCATACAAACCAGAACCACTCGAGATTATAAGACAGGGAGCATTTCTGATATGTTAGGTCATGAAAATATGAATAAACTCTGTGATAGCATTGGGCCATATTATAGGCAACAAGGTGTCTGGAGGAGTCTAAAATCCCTTTAACCCCAATCCTGATGCAATAAGCACCACAGTGTCTCCTCTAGCAGGCATAGTGTAGCTAGTTTTCAGAAAAAATACACATATTCATCATCTGTGTGGTTCTCTGTACAGAAGGAGGCTTGATGTGGATAGGGAGTCAGAGTGCTGTCCTAAAAGTGTAGATCTTGTACTCAGTGCAGAAAATTTCTCCATTGCCATGTTCAACTGTTTATAATCTCTGTCATCCATAGTACAGCAGGAGTCCATTAATATGGCCTTTAGAGAACAATGGAAAGAAAGAAAAGAAAAATTATTTTTAAAGTATTCTAATAATAAGTTTTGAGGATTTTTTATGTAGTGCTATATAGTATTTTAATATAATAAAACTTCAGTTGTAGCTTTTTTTTAGTAAAAACTGGTGTAAAAGTTTTGAAATTACCCTTTGTGTCACTGAGATCTAACGAGATTAGATCTCAAACTTTTCACCTTTACTGGTTAGAATAACACCAATTTTGTGATATAATTTGTCTGAAAGTGAAATATTCTTCATTGTGAAAATGTATTTTGGCAGCTTGCCATATATGTACCTTATATTTAATGTATTGCAATTATACCTCAAGGCTTTGTTATGCTATTTACTGTGCAATACATATTAAAAAGACAGTTGCTGTCATTTTTGCTGCAAGATTTGCAGTGTTAACATACAGCAAAGAACAACTGACAAGGATAAACAAGGAAAGAAAAGGGCAAAGTCACTGTAAAATAATAATTGTATTCAGTTCCTGAAATAAATATAAAGTATTGCTCTGCCTTTAATTTTGCCTGCTTAGACCCTGGAATTTGTCTTTCTGTGTAAGCAGAAATTTTTCTTATACCAACAAGCTATGCTTTCACAGCAGGGCAGGTAACAGATCCTGGATGTCCCTTATATAAGTATTTTGACAGGAATATAATTGCACCTGGAAGTCAATTTGAGTGCATTTGGCAGAGGGGAGAAAGCAAAGGGCAAAGGGACAGTGAGGAACTGAGTGCACTATAGACAACTGTCCAGAGGCAAGCATGAACGGTCTGCCTGGGAACTGTCTGGGCTGTAAAAGCAATTTCAATCTAATAGGACATAATTGCCTTCAGCTTAGCCTGGGCATGAAACTTTTTGCCTCGCAGGAATCTCCACGGTGGTGTAGAAACTTCTGCAAAACACCTGGGACCCATGGGTACACTGATCATCAAGAGGCTTTATTGAACAATCTAGCATGAGAAACAGGAGCAGTTGTAATTTCAATCTGAGGACAGACATTTGCCTCCTGCAAGGTACTACATGTAAAAATATAAACAAAATACAATACAGGTATTGTATTTTAGGGAGCAAAATATTGTGAATAAACATGGGCTTGGAGTGTGACTTCGGAAGATGGAGACTTTTGCAGTGCTGGGCCTGTATCCCCACTTCTTGTTTCCATCCTGCCCAGGTGTTGATCCCACTGTCAGTTCAGCGGTGCCAACCCAGAGGTTTATGGACTTTAGGATCATTAAACCACTGTAGAATTTATTTGGAGTGATAAAATTGGCAAACATCATTTCCGGAAAGACTGTTCAACTGCATCAAAGAGGACAGAAGACACAGCCAGGGCAGAGTAGATGGGAAAACCTCAAACTGGAATTGCTGTGAAAGCTAGTTTGACACTGAGCCACAACTGCAGGGCATGTTGGCTAGTGCTGTGCATCATTTTCCTATTGAGCAGAAATAAAGATTATAGGGAATGTACATAAAATAATTTATTTCCATTTAATGTCAGGAATTGAGGTTTTTCTTAACTGCCTGCAGAATGTTTGGTTGGTAAGACCTGGACTGCAGGAGAGGGTAGAGTAGCTATTCAGTTTGTCAGTAAGCTCAAAGGCTTCATCCTTTAGTCAAAACTCAATATTAGGTAGCTTAATTGACCCATTGTTCAAATAAAGTTTGCTTCTGCAGATTTTTCCTTATATTTGAAATAAATGTCACTGAATGTGTTAAGCCCAATGTTTTTTATAAACTATACTTGTAGTTCAGCTGCAAGTCAGTATTTTTCCCATGCCTTTTGAACTGATGTTGTGTTGAGATCTTTTTACCTTACCAGAATGTTTTTCTGTAGGACTTTGTTTTTTTTTCTTTACTTTCCCAGAACGTTTTCTTAAATATAAAATTTTCATTGCTTCTGGCCACAGGTTGAATATTTCCCAGTTTTCTGTCCTACTGAACTTTTCTTACATGCTCTACATTAAGATCTCCTTCTTTCTTTTTCTCATTTTATCTACTACGTAAAGGATATAATATTTTTTTTTAACTCCTTCCCAAACATTTCCTATTTGTTTTATCACTTAGATGGCACTCTATGCTTTTCCTCAGTGACACCACCATTGTTGAAATTATATCTTGTTTAAACTCACATACAAACCTGGGGGAAGGGAAGATGGCAACAGAATGAGAAATGCAGCAACTTAACGATGCATATCTGCTTATGCATTTTACATTTTACAAATTTGAAATATCATTGATCTATATGGTATTTTGCCTCTGCTTGCATTTCTGATCTTGATTTTTGTGTGATGCTGAGTTTAAATTCACCAGATTATCTCTTATTAGATATATTCAAAGATGAAACAGTTTCTGGATGTCATGAGGATTCCAAAATTAGGTTAAAATCTTATTGTGCATGAGAATCTGAAATCTAAAGTTAAAGAAAGTTTTAGTGGTTGCACAGTATCATTCTTGTTGATAACATTTCCATAATGAGGAGTAAAATAAACTTAACAAGTTGAGATATGACATGAAATTTATCATTGATAAAGTCAAAAAGAAATTATTTGCACTTTAAGTTCAGCATTGTACACAGAACTGTAATAATGATGCTTCCAGTCAACCTTCTTTTGAGCAACAGATGCAGGACACAGCCTGAAGCAGAATACTAGGCTTGAACAAATCAGTGATATCTGTCACAGAATTTCTTTCAAAATTCTCTTATTGTTCAAAAGTAAAATGAACTAAACTTTCTTGATCTATGAATTTGCTAGAAAACATGCATTTTTGTTTCTTCATGTACAACTTTTGGAAATTCCTTTGAAGCTTATTATGTTTTTCTTTTGTGACATATCATATATAACTTTTTACCTTTTTTTTTTTTAAATTGCATGAAGTAAACATTGTTCAAGGTGTTCCAGGTGAAGGTCTGCGAGCTTCATTATTCCAGATACCAGACTAGCTTTTCACAATGGATCCCGAAGGCTGTTAAAACCCATAATTGTATAAATCATGCATGTGTTTAGAGTGTTCAGATTTGTATCACAAGGAGTATGTTTTATTTTATCCTGAATGAAGAATAATGTCCCCCTTCAGGAAACTATTACAGTTCAGGAAAGATGCTTTATTAAGTGCCTGACTTAAAGAGACTTTGAAATGGCCTGGATGTTATGTGCATACTGAAGAGTTGTTTTAAGAGTCATCTCAGTTCTTTCTGGACACAGATTTGCTGAGGCTTTTTTTCCTAGCACGTCATGTAAAATGTCAAGGAGTAAAAAAGGACTTTGTAATGTATCACGTAGTCTGGGGTTGCATCATGCCTTGATTACACAGGATAAAAATCGCAACACTGTAAATCTGAGTTTCATTAATAGATTTGGGCCCTAACAGGGATGCTTCACCAGGACTCTTTTCAGTGGGTTTTTTACATACTATATGTGATTTATAGGCATATATGTGTTTTATTACTGAAAGAATGAAGCTTTATTTTTTTAAATATTAAAGGGACAGACTTATTTACAATCATATGTGTGTATTCTCAGCTGTGTATACATGTGTGTACTTTATTCAACCTTATAAACTCATGTGCACTAAAGTGTATGCTGGTTTTACTGTTCTACTCCAGGGGAAGACCCTGAAACAAGAAGAATGAGAACTGTAAAGAATATAGCAGACTTGAGACAGAATTTGGAAGAAACCATGTCCAGTCTTAGAGGGACCCAGATAAGCCACAGGTACACTGGTTTTGTGTAGACCACTAAAAATATGGACTATGGGAGAGTATTACCAAGTGCTGAATGCATGAGAGACTTGCATGGGAAAATTAACTATGGCCCTAACCATACTGTTTATGAGACTGTCTTAGCAACTTACGTTTTGATGTAAAATTTTGATTTACTTTACTGTCAAAATTTCTCATACAATCATTCACAAAGATAGTTATTGTTTTATAATCATTTATTTAGAAGCCTATAAAATTTATTTTAGGTTATTTTATAAATAGAGGTTATAGAATCATAGAATTGTAAAATCATATAGGTTGGAAAAGACATCTGAGGTCATCAAGTCCAACCATTAGCCCAGCACTGCCAAGTCCACCTCTAAACGATGTCCTCAAAGTGCCACATCTACAAGTCTCTTCAATACCTCCAGTGACTCAACCACTTCCCTGGGCAGCCTGTTCCAGTGCTTGACAACCCTTTCTATGAAGAAATTTTTCCTAGTATCCAATCTAAACCTCCTCTGGCTTAGCTTGAGGCCATTTCCTCTTGTCCTATCACTTGTTGCCTGAGAGAAGAGGCCAACTCCCACCTGGCTGCAACCTCCTTTCCCGTAGTTGTAGAGTGATAAGGTCTCCCATGAACATCCTTTTCTCCAGGCTAAACAACCCCAGCTCCCTCAGCTGCTCCTTGTATGACTTACTCTCTAGGAACCTTCATTCAATGTCTTTCTTGTAGTGAGGGGGACAAAACTGAACACAGGGTTCAAGGTGCAGCCTCACCAGCCTCACCAGTGCAGCCAAATACAGGGGGATGATTATTTGCCTGCACCTACTGGCCACACCATTTCTGATAAAGACCAGGATGCCAATGGCCACCTTGGCCATCTGGGCACTGCTGGCTCACATTCAGATGCTATTGACCAGCAGCCCCAGGTCCGTTTCTGATCACAGAATCACAGAATATGGTGAGTTGGAAGGCACGCACAAAGATCTTTGAGTCCGACACCTAGCCCTGCACAGGACCATTCCCAAGACTCACAACATGTGCTAGGCAGTTTTTCAGCCACTCTGCCCCGAGTCTGTAGTGCTGCATGAGGTTGTTGTGACCCAAGTGCAGGAACCGGCACTTTACCCTATTGAACATCATATCATTGGTCTCAGCCCTTCAATCCAGCCTGTCCAGATCTCTCCACAGAGTCTTCCTACCCTTCAGCAGATCAACTATCCTGCCCAACTTTCTGTCATCTACAAGGTGACTAAGGGGGCACTCTATCCCCTCATCCAAGTTATTGATAAAGATATTAAGCAGGACTGGCCCCAGTACTGAGGGGCATACACAAGCACATGTGGGCACATAGTGGAAATATATGCACACACACACAGAGAATTTTTAAAAACAAATATACATTCCTCCAGTCTTCACTTTTTCTTGTTTCTCAGGAAGAGGGGAAGCACAGTTCACTGACTTCTCCATTTTGTTTGGCAGCACATTGGAGACAACTTTTGACAGCACTGTGACAACTGAAGTGAATGGGAGAAGCATACCAAGCTTGTCAAACCGATCAGCCCCGGTGACTTGGAGGCTGGGGCAGGCCAGTCCTCGGCTGCAGGCAGGAGATGCCCCATCCTTGGGTGCTGGTTATCCTCGCAGCAGTGCAAGTCGCTTCATACACACAGACCCTTCTCGATTCATGTACACCACCCCACTTCGCCGAGCAGCTGTTTCTCGCCTTGGAAACATCTCACAGATCGACATGAGTGAGAAAGGAGGTGGTGATCTGGACATATCCTCTGAAGCTGATGTTGGTGGCTACATGAGTGATGGAGACATTCTTGGGAAAAGCCTGAGGACTGATGACATCAATAGTGGGTAAGCAGCACTTTTCCCCCATTTACTCATGCATGATTGGTAGGTTTAATAGAATTTTTCTAAAAAATTCTGGCACACAGGTGGAATTTGCGTTATGGTTGCGATATTATAATATACATACATACAAAAAATACCCAAACAAAAAACTCTAATCTGCCAGTGATACTCTGCTGCCTCCAGATTCTGTTCTTCCTCTTTAACACCAAGATGATTTTGCTCTGAACTTTGATAAGAGCACAGATACATCTTGTTACTGAAATGTCTTGGTTATCTGGTAAACCATCATTTTGCACCGTTTTCTCTGGGATGGGTCTTCTTGTGGTGTTTTTTTTTGTTTGAGATGGTAGTTATGGTACTGGATGCAATTGAGGAAAAGCAGTTGCTGACAGAACAGACTTTCTCTGTATTAACTTCAAATATTTTCTAGTGTAGTCTGTGTGATAGGCCTTTATTGCAGTTTTTCAACTCTGGCTGTCATCTGAGCGGTAGGAATATCTTTCTGTAAAAGACTAGATTAGTTACTCTCTTAAAATATCCAGGAGGAAGAATCACAATTTTTTTTTTTTTTGCTTAATCAATTGAGTGGCTTTGGGGTACTGCATTGCCTATGTTTCAGATTACTGTTTAACAACTCATATCAATCTTGGAACACAAGTCACTTCACTCCTGTGTGTGTTAGAACTCCTAAAGCATCATTAAAAAAGAAAAGATATTACGGTTTTACTCATGCCTCAATTTCTACTCAATGCTGTTGTTGGCATCTCAAGGCTGTTTGGTGACTGAGGTAAAAGTGTTGAACAGAAATCCCATAGAGTACATGACCATGTCATACCACACTATTTTACTCTGTAAATTTAGAATTCTTGCTGTCAATCTAATCTCTTAGTTTCAAGTATAGCTATGATTAGAGAATAATGGCTGATGAAATTGCAAATAAAACATTCCTAAAGGCAAATCTAAGTGTGATCAAAGTTCTCTCTAGAGTAGTATCTTACCTCAAGCACCATCCAAAGATAGATTTCTAGGAAAAGCATAACTATAAAGAAAGCATGTTACTATATCTCCCTAGTCCACTGTCTTAGTGATCCATCTATGGAGCACTGCTGACAAGGTTGTCCACAGCATAGCATTAATGACTGTCAAGTAGGATACCATATTCATGTGTGCTAGAAAAGAGAGAAGACATATGGAGAAAGTGATACTTTAGTTTCTAAAGGGCCTTTTATCTTAAAGGAAATATTAATGTTGCTTTTGATAGATGCATGGTTTTATTTGAAATTAAAAAAAAGGGAATCCTTTGCAGTGCCTGAAAAGTTGTATTTATTAGCTTATCACATTAAAGGATGAATAAAGTCATCTTGTGTGACTTTTCTCTGCATCTGTAATAAGGATGACTCAATAGATAGTAAGTTGCCATGTGCTCAGTTAACATATTTAGGTGTGGTAAATGTTAAAAACAGTTTAATAAGCTCTGAAATTTCAGGATTCACTGAGGCATGTAAAGTCTTATCTCCCTTATGCCTCTTCCATTATCAGTTTAATTACTTTAAACACTTGGGGACAGGAATGCAGCAGTAATTAGAAAATAGTGTGAGGAAGGCCTGTTGCACTTGTTAAGTCTCTCCATTCAGCCCTTACTTATACAGGAAAAAAAATTCCATATAGTCTGGATTGCATTCAAACCACAGCTAAATTTAATATGTAATTCTAGAGCTTTGAAATCAACTGGATAATTCAAGCCTAGCTAAATAATCTGTCAAAAAAGTCTGAATTTTGAATTTAATAAAAGGATGAATCTAGTATGTAAGTGTGTTACTCTATCTTTGAAAACAAATGTGAAGTTACCTTCTGCAGACTCCAGAGACCAAGGTTTCAGAAGTCCCTCGCTGAACTGCAAGCAAAATCTTACCCGTGTGTAAAGTGCCTCAGAGTTTTGTTAAAAATAATCAAAGGAACCCTTTGTGTTTTAATGCACTTGAGGTTGCCTTCATCCAGATTTCCACCCAGAACATGATGTATTCTAAAACTGGAACTGTCACACAGGTGACACACACTACCTCAGGTGTGCTCTCAAGACCTTCCGCCATTCACCCACCCCTTACAGTAGGGGTGGAGGCAATGCTCCTGGGGTTCCTGTACTGGCCCTCAGGTCTCTTGGACAGTCTATTTTAATTAAATCTTCTTCCAGAAGGAACCACAGGGAGAGGGACAACAGAACTGCTGGAGCAGCAGCAGTGTGTGTGCCTTGGCTTATGCCTGGGAGTCTGTGTATTTTGACACACGCTTTGACTGAAAGATGGGTTTGAGTGGCACCATTTCATGACTCAAGGAGAACTTGTGTTAAAGATTATTTGAATAATGAGTGACCTCCACTTTAGCCATCAACCCTGCATTGGGACTACACCTATTTCAGTAAATCCCTATTTTATTTTGAGGCAGATTCACTGAAGTATACCAACTTTTTTTCTGTATATGTATGCTTCTCTGCTAAGTGCCATACATGTGCATGGTCCTCCACACATAAATTTGTGCTATCTCTGTTGTTATATTAGGGTTATCAAAAAATGCAAAAGGGAAACATAAAGAACAAGAGCCTAAGAGGAAAGACAGTTTAACAAAAGGTCCTTTGGGAAAACAAGAAACAGGTCTTGAGAGTAGGACAGGCCTGTGGTGCTGCTCAGTTATAAGTGCCAAAATCTCTCATAGAGACAACAAAACTGTAGGTAGGAGTTCCAGAAATTATTGCTGGTGCTTTGAATTCGCAAACTTTTAATGTTTCTCGAGTGAGTAAATATCACTATACTCCTTGTTTGATTCATTAGACATTCATTATAATGTGAAGTTGTGGGAATCAAGCAAAAGAAACACAGGTAGAACAATATTCTTAAATATAATTGTAAGGTCTTCAGTGGATATCTCTTTCATATCTGAATAATTGCATCCCAGCAGGGACTACTGATTTAGGTCCCTAATTTCTGTTCCCGGTTGGATGAATGCTACTTCATGTTTTCCTTTTTTTATTATTATTTTTTTTTTAGCTGGAATGATGTTTCTTGCACCTGGTGCTCTATTCTTTGGCAAAACTGAAGTACTTAAAATGTGCTTCAAGTTTTTGAAAATACTTGAGGGCTTCAGTCTAAATATATTTTAGTAAAATAAGTTGGCCTGTAAGCCATCGCAGAAAAAGGCAAATGATCCTAGAAACAGGCAGATATCCAATCTCCTTGTGCTGGGCACAAAAAGTGGGAATACCATCTAATAGGACAACCCATACCTTAAACATTTGAATTTCACAGTCCATTAACTTTAGAGTGAAACATAGTTGCCAGATGGCTCCATTTCCCACTGACTGACCACACTTTTTTTTTTCAGGTACATGACGGATGGAGGACTCAACTTATATACGAGAAGTCTGAACCGAATACCAGACCTAGCTGCCTCTAGAGACATCATTCAGAGAGGGGTTCATGATGTGACTCTGGATGCAGACAGGTAACAGTGCTTTGCTAAGTAAAAAGCTATCTGAGCTTTATAAATATTTTGTTTCCTTCATACCTGCTAAAATATCACCATTTTGCTCATAAGGAATAGGAAGAGAAAGGAAGCTTCTGAGGCTACTAGTTTTCTGAGCACACAATACAGCAAATACCACAATGAGTGGGGAAAAAAGCAAATTCCTCACGTGGGAAGGAGTGAAAACTTTTTTTATGAAGATGTAAGAGAAAACATTAAGAAGCCCCAACCTGATCTGTAATCTTGAATTTCTGAAATGGGACATGATTTTTACAGATTGCCTTATCAATTGATGGTCACAAAGCAGCAGAAAGCTTGTGTGTGTCTTGTGACGTGGGTCAAAACATGCATTTGGAGTTGGCTGGAACCAGAAGTATGGTCTCATCCGCCTGTTTTGCCCTTTGTAGGTATCAGAAGGTGGCAATACCAACAAACACTGGGAAGCAAGAATTGGGGTTCTGTCCCGTTGTCTAGGAAGTGTGGAAAAAGAAACAATTCCATCCCGCCCTTATGCATATATATATATATATATATATAGGTATATAGATGCGAGCATAAAAACACTTTCCCACAAGTATGCCTGCAGATTAGGCAAGTGTTTTCTGTTTCTTTTCCTTGAGCTTCAGTAGATTCATATTGATGGCTTTAATCCATGTCTGAGAAATAAAAAATCATAATACAACTTTTGCAGAACTTAGAGCTGTCAGCTCTGAGGTTTTGGTCAGACCATTGTAGAGGTAAGGAGCAGCTGTGAAATTTGGCAGTCTTCAGTTTTAGAGGTTGAGTCCTATCTTTTTAAAATCAAGTTTCTTTTAGTGAAAAAAAAAAATTTAGTCATGGAGGGAGAAAAAGTTCATGGAGTGGCTCTGGTTTTGTAAACCCAGCAAATTAGTTGAAGAAGTTCTAGGATAATTACTTAGGTATGATATAATTTTTACTTTTCACGTTTTCTGATGAAAATATGGCTGTGACACAAGTTAGGAATACTCTGCATTAGTCAAACAGTGCATGCAATACATCAGGATAAAGGACATAATTTTCATCTAGAGAACCAGTGACTTAAAAAAGAAAGTTGCTTTAGCTGACATCATAGCATTTGTTGACCTTGCAGAAAAAACCTGTTTTAAATAGAAATTCAAATGAACATGGCTAAGTTCTTTGGAATGTGAGCATTGGCGTGATGCAAAGACTAGAGAAAGTGTACAGTAGGCATTTAAGAAATTAATTTGGATAGAGCTTAGGCAGTAACAGAAGGCGAAAATGAGAAATAAGATGTGGGCAGGAGGGACTTTTGTAGTACTCTGTATGTGAGAACAAGAACCTTAAGCTCAAAGTGGGAGAGAGGGTGGAAAATTTAGAGGCTGGCAGTCATGTAATTAAAGGTGGGGAATGTCACTAGTGCCAACGTTTTTTTATGTCTCTCGCTATTTTTTTTCACCTGAGAGTGAAGTTATTAGAGCTCTTCCCACCGTGCAATATTCATACCCAGGTTTCACACCATGCATATTTTCCCTGAAGAAAAGAGGTCCAAATTAAGGGATATTTTTGTTATTCTTAGTATTCCTCAAGTTCTAGATACCACTCAAACACTTAATGCTTATTGTGTTAATATACGTGTTAATTTGTCCTGTATAGTGTGCAGATACATACATATTTTGCAGAAAATCTATCATCAGTTTTCAATTAATAAGATTGTCCAGCATTTCCCAGTACCTAAATATGTTTTGGTTTGTTTATGCAACTTTATCAGACTGGCTAAAAACTACTCTGTTATTTCCAAGTCTATTGTTTGTCAGATTGCAGAATAGTTGTTTGGCATGGTGTTATTCTGGGTCTTGAGTGAAAAGCTGACCAAATTCATGCAAGATGAAAGGCTTTAAAAAATTAAATTCATATGTATTTGGGAAAGATTTGTTTGATCTCAACAAATAAAATCTCAATATAGTCCATCTTCATTAGGCATTTGCAAACTGTTCTTGACATTAGCAAGCTGCATGAGCATGCCTGCCTCAAAGTAATTTTTAAGCTTAAAGTCTACAAGTGTGAATTAAGGACCTACTTCCTCACAGTAATGACTGCTTT
Organism: Lepidothrix coronata; assembly: GCF_001604755.1. NCBI lineage: Eukaryota > Metazoa > Chordata > Aves > Passeriformes > Pipridae > Lepidothrix > Lepidothrix coronata. The sequence goes on from NW_016690189.1 coordinate 1,496,520, forward strand.
CCCTTATACAAAGAAAGAAACCTGGATTCCTGTGCTTTTCTAGACCCTCTAAATGAGGTTTCATGGAACATATTATGCTAATATGTAATTAAAAAGTTTATCATAATGCACAGGCATGAGGTGCATTTAAATTATGGCTATTCAGACAATTCTGGCATTCCCTGACCTTTCAATGCTTTATTTTTATAAACTTAATCATTCTTTGTTTATAGAGATTTTTTAATATGAAAGTGTATGTTATTCTTTGAAAAAGCAAAAGTTTCTTAGAAGTGGAAAATGTAAATATTTTAGGAGTTCTGATGATAATAAAACACACGCTTACCAAAATGAGTTGCAAAAAAACTGTAGTAGGTCAAATTTTTGCCACATTTATGGTGTGAAATCAGGTGGAAAAAGCAATAGAAATTGCTGAGACTTTTGCTTTGTTTGGCAGGGTAGGTTTTGGTCCTTCACAACACTGTGGGTACTTGAGATTTTATCTATTCTCACATAGGATTTTGCAACTTTTTTTTCTACTCTGAACAAAAAATAATAGGGTTTGTGTTGTGGCTTCAAGGTATGCCTTGCCACTGATATGATGAACTTCTGTGAAAGAGGATTATTCTCCTCTATATCATCCTTGTAGATATGTGAAGGACATATGCATTTTTCTGTGGTATCTTTAGTGTAAACCTTTTTTGTAATTGACATGATTTGCCCTGGTCTTTCTGTTGCAAAAGACTCTGCTGGCATCTCTTTTCAGGCAGAAAATAAATTATATGTTGCAAATATCTGATTTACTTTAGCAAGCAGGAGAGAAGTTTCAGTATTTTGTCCATTACTAGAGCCAGCAACATTTGCTGACAGCAATCCCATGTTCTTCATGAGAACTCAACTTGGGTTTTCTCTGACAACCTAAATTGCAACTTCTGCTTATATTTTAAAACTTTTTATCTGTATGAGCTGGCAGTACAATATTCTTCAGAGAGGTGGAATGATATCTCTAAGAGTAATGCCATTTCTGCTAAATATATGCTTTCAGACTGATTCTCATTTCATGGATAACGTAAAAAGACAAGTGGGTCACCAGTTTGACCACACTCTAAATTGGTCTCAGATAGCACCTGCATCTCCACATCTTGCCAAAAAGCAAAAGATTGAAGGATCTCCATGTGGAAACAGCCTGAGAGACCTCATCCAAATAATAATATTAAATTGCTCTTTAAACAACTTCATAAAAAGTTAAATTCATGAAGGCAACATGAGCCAAGGCATAAGTGTTGCTTGCATACTGCTCTGTAAAGCAGACTGTAGAAAGGAGTACAGCAAGCTCGCTTGTTCTGGGGAAAGAATTGTAGTGGTCCCTTCAGTGTAGGCTGAAGGGATGTTAGCAGTAGCAGATGTCAACAGTTGCTTCATTCTTCTTTTGATCTTTTTCTAATTTTGACTCTTTTATTTTGGTTTATAAGTGCCTATTCATTGCAATTTACCTTACTTCAGTTACCATAAGAAATTAATTAGTGAAGAAGGTGGATTCTCTGCAATGGGTATAACAGAGGATGTGGCTGAGAGAGTTCTCAGTGGTATGATTTTACTTTTCATTTGTTGTCCTGCCTTCTTCCTCTATACTCTAGCATTTGCCTCCTAGGACTCTTAGGGGGAGTATTTGAGGAACTTGGAGTTCAAAACCCTTTTCAAAGTAAAATGAGCCAAAAGAGATTAGATGTAAGCACACAAAATGAATTATGTTCTTGGGAAGAATAAGGTTTATTGCAAAGTAAGTTGCAATGTTTCCAAACTACCCTATGATTTCCATAAAAACTGTTAGAGTAGTTTAAAATAAGCCCTGTTAGAAGGGAACTCCACTGAGTTCAACCATTGTCCTTCCGCTCTCCTTACCTGCCAAATTTAGTGCACTGTATCATAAACCATAGTTTTCTTCACTTTAATCAGTCAACAGTCAACATAGATTGTACAACCACTTTCCCCCCTCACATCCCTTGAATGTAGTATTTTTTCTTTTTCACCTTTTCCTCAGATAAAATCCAAAGTTTTAAAGGTAGTTTATGCTGCTTAGTGTGCTTTTATTATGACCCACTTCAGCTACTTTGCTGCTGCATTGAATCTGACCCCCCATAATAGAGTTCTTGTGCACAAGGAGTCTTTCAAATGCTTCCACCATCTGTCACATGTGCAGAAGATTTGGAAGTTATCTCAGACTAGCTCAGGCTGGCCTGTTTGTTCTCAGCCAAACCATAATCACCATACTGCATTATTAATAAAATAATTCCAGATATTGCCTGTGGCTTTTCAACTAACTTCCTGCATGCATGCCTATATGTCTTCTTATGTTAATCTGAGTAGATGAGCCTTGAGTTGGAATGCTGTACTTTTAGGAAAGTAACTTTTTCAGAGTTCACACAGGCATTGAACTGGGAGCCCTGTTTCATGAGGTTGGTCGTATCAGAAAAGGCTGAGACATCATAAACAGTAACCTCATAATCCTAATAGAATACAAGGCTTGTTCTTACACTTTACAGTTTCAGCAGCACATTGCAATTGCTGATGTAATTTGGAATTTAACCCATTGCGATATTGCTCAGTGGATGGGCATACTTTATGTTTTGCCTTTCTATCCATATGCTTCTGTGTAATGTGTATTCCACTACTGTACTGATACTCTGCTTTCTACCATGTATCTCTGAAGTTTGATATTGATGTGACCATTGTTCTGCAACATTGCAGCTATTACCTGTTCAGTTTGCTGCTTCTGGTAGCAGAACAGAATTTACTATGGATAAAGGAAATATATATACCACAGTATTGAAGTATTCACTGTGGGCACACATTCAGCCCCTCTACCCTTTCCTTTGTCTGCCAACATTTTGGGTCTGTCCAAAACTGGGTACCGGCGTCTAGGGCAATAAATACTCATTTAAATAAATGTTCATCCCATCGATATGAAATAATAAACAATAAAACAAAAAGTAGATACACCTACTTCTTGCTGTCTAAGACTTTCTTGGGCAAAAATGAGTTTTGCTGCAAATCTACTTTGGTGTGTAGGGAGGCTTCCTATGCCTTTGCACCTGTCTTCACCACTAAGTATGCCTGTGACTGCTATTCTGTGCACAACCTAAAAACACCATTGTAGACCTTAAAGTCACCATAGTTCATACAGCCATATGATCTGCTATCATTTTCTTGGCTGTGATATTACAGTATTAGTAAGTTCTTAGGATACTGAAGTAATTGTAAATATCTATACCTCAGTGTTTTTGCAGTTATTATTCAAATGTCTGTAGAAACTGTAATTATGGAATCTCTCTTGTGAAGCAATTTAAATTTTAAAGTGTTTTTACAATTGTTGTTCTCTACTTTCAATCTACTGTAATTTCTTTTCACAGCTGTTGCTGTTAACATTTCCCACCATTTAAATTTATATTATTCTCAAATGATCCTGCATTTTCATAGTCTCTAGTGTAAATCTTTCCTTATCTTTGCATCTGCTAGGCTATCAAGAAAGTTACTAGTTAGAAGTATTTATTTCAATGTGTATCTCAGTTTTTATTGCTTCTGCAAAGTATGGATGCTAAATTTAGGTACCTAAAGCATAAATATGTGTGTATCCATGCACGAAGGGCAAAATAATTGTGTCAAAAGGAGCATTCCTGGGTTTTTTGGCTCATTATGTTATTAAGTATTTGGGATCCTTTGATGCTGAATTCCTTATTTTCAAAAGGATAATGAGAAATAGAATTTTCAGTAATATGATTTTGTACAGCACTATTAATTTAGAAAGAATGTTATTTGAATTAGTATGATTTTTTTCTGGTAATGCTTTCAAAAGTGGGATTTGGAAAAATATAGAATAAGCAAAGCAACTGGACTTTGATCCCTTCCTTAGTTGCTTTAAATATCTACCGTAGTTGTCTGTAGAACCAGAAACCAAAGCATGGAAACGTTTACCGGCTCAGTATTTCTAGGTTCAGATACTTTATTAATAGCGGTGGCATAAACAAACTGCATTGTTAGCATGCTGATATTAGTATGTTAAACTGTCATGAGCCTACAACATGATGTCTGCAGACACATTTTTTTGCACCCAGAAAAGACAAGAACAGTACATGGCAAATGTTTACTTGAAAACAAGACTGAGCTGCAAATGTGAAATTAATGACAAAAAGTAAGTTTTCACTTTTTCAAATTTTGTTAACTGGCAGAAAGAGGGACAACGTTAAGAAGTTTCAGTTTAGATTAAAAAGTAATTAATAGAAATAAGTTTTTAAACTTTTGTAAGGAATACAAGCCAATTACATTTTCACACTATTCTAAATGAGCTGAGCATAGTTTGCTTTTTGGTCATTGAACAAAAGGCTGGCTGTTTATACGTGATATATGTAACATTCTCAAAAATCTGCTTCTCAAAAGGGGATGGTGTGGAGCTAGGTATTAATGATGTGCAGTCTGTTGGCATTCTTCTACATATTTCAAAATTTGGTTAGATACTTTAAAATTATTTAAAGTGAGGCAGCACTTTATGTTTTGTTAACAGATTGCTAATATGTCCCTTCAGAAAAAAATGTAGATGGTTTATTTTGATTGCAATCTACTTCTGAAGAGAGTACCAATGTATTTAATAAAAACTTGCCAAGGCTCAGTTTATAGTTTCAGCAGCAGCAACATTTTGGTCCACCGCTGTACTTCATTGCTATCAGCAAAGACTAACATACTGTCTCTTTGTGTTAAAACAAAACACTGGTAGTGAGATTTAAATTATTAGCCAAAATATGAGTCCTGAAATCAAGAAACAAATTAATTTATTTAAAATGTCTTGATTTTTTGGATGACTGGAGGAAAAAAATGTCATTTTATTCTGCATGGCTTTTAAAAAAAAGTCATATTGAAATTTGTAATAAAATAGGTGCACTTGATATTGCAATTCTAACATTAACGAGCACAGGGTATTTTAGACAGAAGCTTCTTGAAACTGAATATAAAATAGTGATTTGGATTATTTAGTACTGGGGATAAAGCAGCTTGTGATCGCTAAGCTGTCTTTTGTTCTAAATTGCCTGAGAGATGCCTACGTCTTTGTAAAGTAAAATACTCTTGTTTTTTACTTGTCATTTTTTAAAGAACTCTTTTTATAATCAGTACTTTCCAGATTGAAGTAGTTGCATGCTTGTCAAACTAAACATATGAATTATAAGAACATCCCATTTAACACTTTCATGGAAAGCAATTAATTTGTAATACTAAAAATCTTTGCACTGGATTTACTAGCTATAAGCTTAAAGAAAATATGGATTTGGCAACTTTTTCTCTAAAATGATGAGAAATAGGAAAAAAGATGGAGAGAGCTCCATCATGGTGCACTTAGAAGTAATAAGAAAGGGGTTCTGACAGCTACTTGCTGTTGTTTTGTACACTCACACTTCCTCCTAGTTGACAGATGGACAAGATAGGTAGGTGAAAGGAAGAAAAAAATTAAATAAAGCTTAGCATCTTAAGGGTGCAAGTGCACATTTGCTGCCCAAGCTCTGGGGCTGCTTACAGTGCACAATAGGAAAATTGAAAGGTTTTGACCCTTTCCCTTGCCATGTGAGCCTCTCAGAGCAAAATAGTACTATTGTCTGTCCTGGAGCTGGAAAAAAACAGTGATATTCAATACATTTTGGTCTGGCAATTGAATTGCAAGGTAACTTTATCATTAGTGATTAAAAAAAGACAGCTGGAATCGAGCTGAAAGCTGGTCATGAGTTATCTCTGATGAGATAAAGTTAAAAGAAGGATATATCTAAAGCTGTGCCTGTTAAAAAACGTGGGAGCCTTTTATTTTCCTCGAAAAAGAAATAGACTTTGAACACTGTAACTTGGCTACAGACAGAGTTCAAAGGGAGAGAGCATGAAGGGAAAACTGGGAAGAATAGTGTGACAGAAAAACTGCCAGCCAGTGCAGAGAATACCCAGCACTGCAGGATGCTTGCTGTGGAGCACAATGTGTGTTAACCTTTCCTTTTGAGAAAAAAAATTCCCTCCATTTGCTTGTATCAACATTTTACCTATAAATCTTAACTGTATCACCTCTGAATTTTCTTTTGATGGAGATAGGAAAAGACAATTCTTCCTCATCAATCCATTCTCTAAGTGCTGTCATGGAGGCCTCCTGCTCCTCCTGAGCCCCTTGTGACAACCTCAGCTCCACAAAGGAAAATGTTGGTGCAGCAAAGTGCTTGGAGTTTGGGGTTTTTTTAGGTTACAGCAGTAATCTCATCTGTATTTAATTGTTAAAATATTACATGTTCAAAGATTTCCTTTGTAAAAAAAAGATTGTCATGACAATTTAAGCAGGATCAGATGTGTTAACTTAAGGAGTGGAACCCTCAATGCATTTTGTAGAAGTTCTTTTACAAAAGGATACAGTATACTTATAATACAAACCTGCTTAGAGGACTGAATAATCTAAAATACATTATTTGAATGACATTTTAAAAATATATTTCCCTAATTAAATTTACTTAACTAAATAAACTTTTAATCTGTTACCTCTGTTCATCAGCTTTAATTTGCAATGTGCTAAACTTTCTCTTTTATTCCTTTTGAATGCATTATGCTCTATGTCCGTTTCATAGTGCAGAATAGAGTGTAAAATGGCTGTTAACCCTATGAACTGCTATGTATGTAAATTCATGACAGCAGAAATTGCTTTACTGCAGTTTAATTACATGTGTAGTGTTGGAAATACTTGCATTGCCCTGGGAAGTACAATAAATGACAGAACAGGTGTTTGTCATTCCTCAAAGTGTTTTGTCTAGAAATAAATCTTATATAAGCTAGTGTCTTTTATGTTTAAATATCCAACAATTTTTGATTAGACAGTCAGTGTAGTGACTTAAAAATGAAATTAAGGTGTTTCAAATGAGTAGGATTTGAAACAGTTTCTGGAAAAGAAACTATAGAGTCAGAAAACAGTAAGTTATGTATTGCGTATTTTCTGACAGTTCATCAATGAACAAATTCATACTGATAGCCAAGACTTAAAATCTGAAATTTTTTTTGTTCAAACTAGAAATGCAAATACAATTTTAGTAGCAAGATCGTGTACTTTAGGAACAAGATATGAGGAATAAAAGGCAAGCCTAGATCTTTTTATAAGATATTTATTGCCAGATTCAAATACTAAAGTAAGAAAAATTTAATATATGTGTCTGGGGTGACTGAAGGACATTTAATTCTTTATGAGAAGCCAGTGATCAATGAAGGTGTATAGTCTTCATGACTCCTGAACCACCATCTGGAGGCTCTTATCTCTTTCTGTTGACTGTATCAGGAACATGTCTATATATCTAGTTTTTGAGTTATATTAAGATGAAACATAACTGTTTTGAAGAAATAAAAAAGAAAAAAGCTGATTTTTTCTTATAATTTTGAAATAAATTGAATTCTAGTAGAGTGCTGCATTGAAATGACAGCCTGTCACCCAGGGACAGTTCCTTAGTGGAAGGAGGAGTTACCTTTCAAGGCATTTTGGACAGACTCCTTTTTAGGAAAATCATTCTCTGTGTTGAAAGAGAAATCAGCATGGTTTTTCAAGGTTGAAGTATTATTCTTTTTCCTCTTTGAGTTAAAATCATTCCCTTCCATGAAAAGAGTTGACTCGGTGTGCCACATATGACGAAAATATTCTGATGCATAATAAATAACTGAATTTGCTCTATTTTACAAGTATTTTCCCTTTGTTCAGTACAGAAAGAAATTTATGATACCCTGTTTTGTACATCTTTCTTTCTTTCTAATCACTTAAATTAATGATACCAGCAATACTTTTGAGAAATGGATTAATATAAAGTGCATAAACTAAATGGAAAATCATGTGTATTAAAAATAATGTATGTTGAAAAAGATAATTCAGAGCCTTCTAGATAAATTGTGAAACTTAATGTCCTAATGAGATTTTCAACAGCATTCCCTAAACAGCTATTTTCCATAAAATTGGTGGCATATTTCCTTTTGGAATGTATCTATTGGATTGGAAATGTGGGAAACTTTAAGGTGCCCAGGCCTGTGTGTATGTGTGTCATTCCAGCAAGCCACTGAACTGTTGAGTAGTGGTGAGTCCCGAGCACTCTTAATCAATTTCTTCTGATTTCCAGTGTGGGCAGTAAGAACAGCCTACATCACAGAAAAATTTTGATAGATAGTGTATTAATTTTGGATTGCTGCTTTGGTGGTGTTTTGTCAGATTTTTAGAGTTACTGCAGCTATTTGGTACAAGTCAGCACAGAGGCAATAAATACTGAAGGTAGCTGGTCAGCAACACCACATGCAATTTTGGTCCTCAACCTGTAGTGGGTTTGACTAATGCTTACTGAGATAACCTTGACAAGAGCTCCATTTCTTTGACTAACCATGACTCTGCTACAAGGGAGAACCAAGCAATGTGATATTTTCTGTCTTAAAAGCTGCGAGCATCTTCTTTAGCATGCCTCACTCTGAAAAGATTAGCTGTTTTCCTTTCTCCATAAAAGTAGCAGTGAAACACAAATACCGACTTCATTTCACTAACTGTTGAATTGTTAAAGGAATAAGGTTTTTGAGCTTCTCTTTCAAGAAGATAGCAGATAGCAGTGCATTTCTCGGTTCACAGTTATAGCCTTGCTACAGGCCATATATATATATATATATATATGTATATAAAACTTAAGTATCTCACACCTGGTTTTATACCTTTTGTATTTGAAAACCTGAGCCTGGTTAAGGAAAAATAGGAAAATTTAGGAAAAATAAATAAGAGTATTTTGATTAAAAAAATGAGAACTGTAATTAATCTAATAATTTCAGGATGATTTGCACTATGGAAGTCGCATAGCTGTAAATAAAACTAGGTTTTAAGAGGGCTGTGTTCAGTGTTACACCAACATTTACATGTTTGGTATTTATCTTTTAGACAAACAGAAATACACCTGAATGATCTTTAAACAACTGAATCTTCCACAGTTAATTGTCTTCTATTTTACCTTTGAATGTGCCTCCAAAATATTGCTCACAAAAGTGTGCCATAGAAATTATACCAAATGTGTTGTCAGGTCTTTCTTAATAGTTAGATTCAAGAGCTGGATGCTTAAGCTATAGATTTAGCAAATTACTTTCTCTTTTCATTTGACCCTGGAGAATTTCCTCAAGAGAAATTTATGGATTAATATACATGTCATAGAAAGCCTTATCTCTTTAAGGAAACTCAGATATGAATCTTACTCTTCTTCCCTGTCTTTTTCTGAAATGATTTTATAGGCTGTTGGCTGGGGGGAAAAAAAAAAAAAAAAAAGGCAAGTGTTTATTTTGTGTCTGGCTTCAGCATGGATGCTTTGACTTCTTTTAGAGGAACATGGTCGGCCCTTTGTTGCAGAGGATATTGGCCAGGTGCAGAGAGAGCCCTGTAATGCTGCTGGCAGCTCAGAGGGACCTAAGAGCTCAGAAGAGGTGGTGTGGCTTCCCGAGCTTAATGCTGCAGCTCTTGCCAGTTCTATTTGCCATTTGTCCCCGAATTGTGGAAATCTACACATAGCCTGGAGTCATCAATATGTTCTGGGTGCAACTGGGATGGACCAGGGAATTTAATCTGCAGTAGCTGAGTGTGTAAAACTTTAGCCAGACAAATAATATAACTGATGAAAACTGTATTAAGTCTAGATAAATCAGTGCTGTGTCAAGCATGGAAAGACATTTATCACCATAGTACTTTAGAGTAATATGCCATAGTGGCAAAAAAAGTACTTAGAGTTTTTGTTTGTACTGCTGCCGGTTTGTAATAAAGTCTATGTGTCAGTCCCATCAGCACTTTGTGCAAGCCCTAAGAATCAGCCAGCTTCATATTCTAATCAAAGTAAAACCTCATTAAGCTAATATTAGAGGCTCTATAAAAATGTATTGCAGCAACTGTTTTTAATAAAAAACAATAATTGAATATGTGGTGTGCTGCAAGTTGTAGTCTTTAAATTTATACAGCATTTCACTTTAATGCTCCTTTAATTTTCCATTAGTTAAACAAGGGCAAGGCTTTTTTAGTTTCCCAGTATATTTTCATTTTTGTGTTGTTAAATTACTTATTTTTGGCAGACACGAAAGTAATTTGTTGGATAAGAACTTATAGAATCATTCATGTCTTTCCTGAAAGCTAGTATTATGTTGGTGTTTCTCTATGAAGATGTTCCATTTGCTATTTTTTCTGTAAATTTTAAGAGAAATCTTAGAAATGTGTGGGGTTTTTATTTTTTTGAGTTTTTTTAAATTACACTGGCAAAGCAAGGATTTCTTAAATCCAAACTTTTGCCAGAGGTTTTTTTTTCTCATTGAAGATGAATTTTTTAAAATAAGCTGCTACCTCAGTATTTCTCAGTCACTGATAATTTAAATTCAGACCCCTTTCCCTAATGGGTTTCTCAACCTAGTGCTAGCTTTTTCCTCTGATATTTTTATAAAAGCCTTCTGTATTCCTGTTTGGATAGCATTACCTCATGATGCTGCTTCTCAGGCGTTATCTCTTGCCTGCAAGACATGGCTAAAGCCATATTATTAATTGGTTTCCTCTCCATTTTTCTTTTACAAGAAGGGACTTTTTAAATCTTTGAACTTCTAACTCACATTGGTCATTTCTTTCTCCTTGCAGTTTTCTTTTGAAGCTGTTTTGAATTCCATTACATCTCCTGGGACATCTTTTAAATTTGGTCAGTTTTCCTTTATTCTAGTAGTTGTGTTCTTTGGGATGTTCCCCCCCCCACACACATTTCTAACTAGTTTCATTCTTGTATTTAACATCTGCTGCTTTGGTTTGTTTGGTTTTTTTGACCAAAGAAAAATATGCTAAGTTCTTTCCTGTAGTTGCACGTTTCTAGGATAGACTATAATTCAAAATAAACTCTGATTCTTGTTAATAGATATTTGATTAGTTACTCAGTAATTATCTATAAGCCTTTCCCACCGTAATCCGCTCTTTTAAATTTATCACCACAGCGTTTTTGATGGTGAAATTGTACCACAGTGCTGGCTCCATTTTGAAATTTAACTATTTTGTCTATCCCTCTCTGTCACTTCAGTAAATATGAGAACCTACTTTTGCTGTCCATTTATATTTATGAATATGATTGCCATTCCTTTTCAGGTCTGGTCTTGTGGTCTCATATGTTTGTCCAATGTACCAATTTTCAATAGTTCAGTCTTTTTCCAGCTTTTCTTTTAACGTCTTTTACTATCTCAGCAAACCTGAGTTCATTCTGGTGCAATTGTGTAATGAGTACTAACTGGACTTTGGGAGAGAGGAACAGTAGTCAGGAATGAGAAAAAACATCAAAAGGCTGTTGTCAGTATTCAATTTGGAAAGAAGCCTTTGACATACTGCTGCTGATGTGGAACATTCAAAGACATTATTTCAGATTTGCAAAGTGGGTGGTAACAAACACAACAATCAAGAAATCTGAAGTGTGAGAGGAGGACAAATTTCTCAAGTTGGCAGGGACTTAATTAATTACAACAGACTTCAAATGTTTCTGCTGTCTGAAGCTATATTTTTATTTCATCTCTCACTTGCTAGTCTGCTCTCCAACTCAAATATTAGTTACATCTATTAATGTAGGAAGTGGGAAAACTATTTCTTTGTAATAAGGAGGTTTTGGTTTGGGTTTCCTCCCCCCGCCCCTATATAGTGAAGCCATTTGTGGCCGTTTTCCGCTTTATGTTAGTGACTCACCTCTGAACCTTGGGAGTCTAACTGGATTAATTAATGGGTTACAAGAGATGTGCTATATTGGTATGTCTTTCTGAAGCTTTCTAGCTGATAGAGGATTTTTAAAATTTGTTTTGGTTTGGGCTTGGGGTTGTTATTCTTCTGTGTGTTCACAGCCAAGCAGTAGCCCTGCTTTTTTTGTCTTTTCTGGCTTTAACTCAAGATGATATTTATGGGAGAAGAGAGAGCTTCAGGATACCGGGTTGAGATCCAGGATGATTGGCTGCCATTTGGCAGTGATTTATTAAAGCAGCTTGTCTTATCTCCCTGACTGTGATCCTGGTACATTAAATGCTATAAATGCACCTTGCCAGGCATCTCATTATCTTCTCAGCAAAAGTTTGTTGTGTCATAGACTTTGTCATTCAAGTTCTAAGCCTAAAAGTTATTTAATTTTTAATATCAAACATTGGTAGGTTCCAACTAAATCGTAGACCTTCCTGGCAGCAATCAGCCATTTTGGATGTATATTGCGACTTGTACAATTTAAATACAGAGTCTGCTTTGCTTTCTCAGACAAAATAACATATGTTTTGTGGTATTTTTGGAAAAGGGTGAACATGCTCTGGGTTTCAGCTAGACTCTTTGTATTATGTGCATGTGTTTAAGGGCTTTAATAATTAGAGGATCTTCTAATAAAAGAATTAGAGGACAAAGCAGAAAAATTACTACAACATAGGTTCTCTTTGCCTCTACCTAATCTTCCTTGTTTTACCTAATACAAATTATAAAGTTACAGCCATGTTTCAGCCCATACTTTTAGCAAACGTGAAACAGAATTGATGGAATCGTCAAATCATTATTAAGTAAGTATGCTCTGTTTCAAGCTGCCTGGATTTAATTGCTTTACCTTGAAAAAACCAACCAACCTAAAAACACCAAAAACCGAAACTAAATAGTAAGCTCTAATTGAACAGGCAATCAGGGCAAAGGTCTGAAGTTCCTGGGTTAATAACAGTCACTTACTGTTTTTAAATGGTCATAGTACAGTAAATCTACATGGACCGTTTCTTTTGCACTAGACTGACTGAAGAAATGGGTATGCTTTTTGTAGTAGGCACCTTTGCAGTAGACAAAAATGTAGCTTTTTTCTTTACCATGTCCACCCCTAAACCACAGAAGATTTGAAGAAACTCAACATGTTACTTTTCTGTTTTGCAGAAAGCCTATCACAGTAAGTCACCAATTGGCACTTTATACCTATATCAGCATATTGCCATGGGACTGTTGTGAAATGCCAGGGTAGGCTAAACTTGTCTTTCCAAACCAATTCACGGGGAAGCTCACTGTTCTATGCCTACATGTGTCCTTCCTGCAGCTGTTTATCCATGTGGAGTGAGCACGTACTCATGTACGCGCGCATAAGTCAGTGTCTGTCTTGGTACGTGTAGAGTGTGTGAGCATGTTCATACTGGAGGAAGAAGTGGTGCTCACAAGCTGTGCTGCCTCTTCATGCTGTCACCATCTGTGTGTAGGCTCTTTGCCTAAAGCTGGTTGACTTTGAATACACCTAGCAAACTGGTGGGAGTTTAAAGCTAAGAGAGTGTGACCTTAAGTGGTTGGCAATGACACAGCATGATAAGTTTTTAGCTTTCAAAGGTTAAAACATAAGACTTATCTCGGGAAGGTAACAGATAAATAATGACTCTTTGAGCCAAGGAGAGAAAAAGGCAGTAAAAATATTCTACTAGTATTTATGGATAGAGTAAAATTATTCATCAAAGAATTTTGCAAAGATACATTAGGTTCCAGAAGCTATTGTGCTTCTTACAGTCTTATAAACTAGATAATTAAGAATATGCCCTGACAGTGTCATTCAGACCTGCTAATTATTTACTGATTTTCACTTGACAGCAAGATGCTGTATATTAGACCTAATTTACATTATCTCTTACTGTATATGTCAGAAGTAGAAATGCTCAATAAACATGTACTGATATTTTTCTTTTGTTACCGAGGAAATATTCTGTTATCACACTGTCATCACCAGTCTTAGGAAGTATCCAGTATTTAATATTTTATATTTTTGTCTGTATTTGCAAACATTCACTGATACGCCAAACATCCCAGTGCTGAGTATTTTCCTTATTTTGAAATTAGGGAAACAGAAGAAAAAGGCTATTTTGTCTTCAAAATTGAAGTACTAAGTCTACTGGTTTGTAGACTGGCTATCCAGCCTTTTAATCCTCCGGAGTTAAGTTTCCAAAAGCCTAATAACCATTTTTTTCCTCAAAAGCATCCATACATTACCCATGCTTTATTTCTGCATTGGGAGAATGTATTCTTCTTATTAACTGTGATAAATCTGCTCTTTACTTCTCATGTTATTGATTAGGCTAACAGCTTCTGTCTGACTTTTTCATCATCTTCTTTGCTCAGTTTTACTCAGTTTTGCATCTGATCACTACCGACACTTCTATGCTTACCCTGACTGTTTTTTCATCCTGTTGTGTCCTAAGTGCTATGGAAATTATAAACTTTCTGGGGCATGCACGTTAGTTACACATTGCTGCAGTGTGCAGGCAACATATTCAACCAAATATTTGAGTATTTTTTATTTTATGGTAACTATTAGTAAAAATCACCCAAAACAACTCCTACTAAAGTAACTTTACAGCCATTGTTCAAATTCAGTCAAGGACATCCCCTAAAGTTATTCCTTAACGATTCAACCATACTCTTCTGTCAGAGTATTGAGGGTTGGTTTTTTTTCACCAGAACTGTTTCTTGAAATAGCATGCTTAAAATAGATGTAATGTAACTGTTCATGAAAAATTTAATTGAGGGTATTTTGTATTGAGATAGTTGGGCTGAGAAATTAGAGATTGAAAAGCCCCATTTTTTTTGATCTAGTCTAATTCTGCACTGTTGCTAAATAATGACATTTGGCTGTCTGTTCCCACTTGAGTATTCTATTTCCCATAGTAATAATGTCATGGTCTGCCCAGAGCATCTTTTTAAACTGCCTCTTCTCACTCCGTTGGGTTTTTATATAGATTTTCTCTAATGCAGTAAAATAAAATACTAAAATAAAAAAATAGCATTAAATAGTAGAAGGCAGGAAATTTAAAGAAATATCTACAAGACAGGAATCAGAAAAGAAGACAGAACACAAAAGGCAAAAAACCAAAGTAAAATAGTATTAGAGTCAGGAGTCAAAGGAAACAAGACTATAGTCTGAGATCAATAAAAACAATAATATAAAGATCACAATGACTAAGAAAAGTAATAGATTTTGTAATCTTACTAATAATGAATTAGAAAAGAGGTTTTTATCAGACAGTAATGTTTGTGTGCATTTTGATAAAGTATTCCACTGATTTTCTGTAAAGGAGCAGTTGGTTATGAAGATATGATTAGCACTTAGTAATGACAGCAGAGAGAAATGTTCCATGATAACTGTATAATCTGATATATCTGGTCAAAAACATCCTGGCATTTTGAAAGGAAATCAGGGAAACACTTTTAAATGATGCTCAGTGAATTCTTGAAGGCAGAGAGACAGTATCAGTTAATTTGAAAAGTTAAATGAAGAACCACACTATAGGAATACAAGACACAGGGAATCAAGAATTCATTGTTTAGTAATCCTGATGCTTTATGCAATATATTCAAGCATATATTGTTTATATAATCCTCACATGTGAAGAAGACCATGCTATATTTGCAAACAGCCAAGATGTGATGAAACAGAACATGCCAGGCATATTCCTGCTTTTCTGTAGTGCTACTCCCTTGCATTTCCTATAGATTTTTCGAAAAAGCTATTTCATAAAGCTTTCAATACCCCATCTCACTGATATTGATTTCTGCTATAAAATAACAGAGGCCTCCCAGACCTTCTATGTAGGACTCAGAAAGAGCTCCCTGTCTAATCAAGGAGAGGAATCTCCTGACCCACTTTGTGGTATTACAGAAGTGTGTGCACACCTATTGAATGCTAACCCCCAGAGCAGGTCGTAATAAGCATTTTGCTAGACAAAATGGTAAACCAAAATCAGATTTAGCCATTTCAAAGTTCTTTTCATCAATCAAATATCTGATTAACAAATTAAATTAAAGCAATTCACAGTAAACTGATTGGGAAAAAGTGACAATGAAGTTAGGTTAAATAATTCAAATTAGAAGAAAATAGATATTTTTTCAGAATGCTGTTTTCAGGTTCCATTTCTCTGCAGGCACTTTCTTGGAAATAACTGCAACCATTTCTTTAAAATCTTTTCTTTTAATCAATATTTTTTACAGCAGTTGAGATTAGGTTATTCATTGTAGTGACAACAATGTCGATGAACTCATTTGGCCTTAATGATTTGATTCTGACAGCAGCTGCTAATTCTGCTTACCACAATGCCTAACGTTTTGTATGAAGGTTAAAGATAGAAGTGGTTCCTGGGATGGCTGACAGGGTGGATTAGTGCTGCTGAGCCCCATAGGAAAAGGTCACTGCTGCAGTACACAAGGGAGGGTTGTCACTGGGGGAGGTGAGGTCACAACTAGCCTACAAAAAGACCTTTGGGCTTGAGTAAATGAGACATTGGCAGGTATAAGTAGGATTTGGTTATTGTCTCCTGCTTATCTTTGCCTACCAACACCGGCCCTGGCTTCTAATCACCCCTGCCAGGCAGCTGTCATGTCGATGGGACTGTCAGTTCTTTCTTCTCCCTGCTCCCAATATTATTTGTTTGTGATGTTTCCAAATAGAACATCTTGAGCAAGCATAGAACTGCTGGATGAGCAAGGGAAAGTAAAAGATCTTTTTCTACTGACAGAGGTTTTTAAGCTATGGAAAGCTCCTTTAGGTTTTTAATTTATTTTTAAAGTTGCATAAAGTATTCTACTCTTATCTATTTCTTGCTGAGAAGTCATGTTGAATCCTAATAACTTTTATGTCCCATTTAAATGGGAGTAACTGAAGATCTCATTATTTTGCATGATTAGTCATTGAGGTGTAGGTTCTCTACAGATTCATGGAACAGTGTAGCATATAGTGGCCTTAGGAGGCAATTTCTCAGTTGCACAAGGTAATATTGGCTTTGAAATATGACTTGCTAGAAAAACGATGGCTCAGCAGCTCACCCTGAAGTGTCACACCATTTCAAAGACTAGTCTTTCACAGTGCTGCGTGCTGTGAACTTACTGGACTGTACATTGAAGTCTACATAAACAGTAAGAACTCAGCAGTGCAAGAGAAAGTGGAATTTTGCAAAATGACACCTGAATTATAAGAAATAAGAAGTATTTGCCAGTTTTTGATTTGTATTTACTGGTAGCTGGGTTACCAAGCCTCAAACATAGTGGGATGAAGGGTACTGTCTGAATTTGATGAACTGATGGTCTGGTCTCACTTAAGATGACTAATTTTTTTCAATACTATACTAGGTTTCTTCATTTGGGATACATTTTTTCTTACACCAACTCCATGCTATGTTCTCTTTTCAGTCATTCAGAGGGTTCAGATTTTGGGGTTTTTACTGGCTCTGTACACTCCAGTTATAATGCCATACACTGAAATGTAAAAGTAATTTTCTCATTGTTAGGAGAGCAATTGCAGATCACAATAGATGTTCCTTCCCAGTACCAAAAGCTAGACTTCAGTGTGGAGGGTAACCTGTTAAAAGACACGTCACAAATTTCCACTGATTTTAATGAAATTGCAGAGAGAAGATGTAATTTTGAAAAGGTAATGTAGTGTTTCTACTTGTTTGTCACCCAGTCTCTCTCTTAGGACATATTACAAAATGCAGAGGAAACCAAATGGCTAGTTTGAAGATCTGTGAGGTAGTGAATTTAGTTTTGGAACATGAATATTCATCAGATCTTGCTCTCCTAAAACAATCATCAAGCACAACCTTTCTTTGAGAAAAGCTGTCAAGTTTGACGTACTGTGCGTTCAGAACCTGACTTAGAAATTATTAACTTTGAAATGGAAGAATCTTTTCAAGCAGCATTAAACAGGGCATTCTAGCAGTTTCTCATTAAATTTTCCTCAGTATTTGTAAAGTTCATTGATTTCGGAGAAATAAAAAGCAGGAGTGTATAATAGATGAAGGTTTAGTACTCAGGAGTAAACCAACTCCTCCCCCTTCAAAATTTAAAAATAAAAAAAGGCCAAGAAATTAATTCAGATAATTTAACATGGGAAATTAATCTGTAACAGATGGAAACAAAGAAGCAATAGACCTTCCTGCTTTCCCTTCTCAGATCCATTAATTGCTATAATTTTAGGCAGACTGTCTCTCAACAGATTGAAGGGTGTGCAATAGCTGGGAAAATCAGGCCATTTGATGGTGTCCTTAACTGCTTAAGTGTGACCGTTTAGATGTCTACAGGTGAGAATTTTGATCTCTACCCAAATCCTACATGTCATAAAGAAAAATTGATATTACATAATATCAAGAAATTTGTGTTTTGAGTCACTCAGAAGTAAGTGCTGAAAATCCTCTATGTTATGGTTTAATAACAAAAGAAATGTCATTTCTCTAAGGGAAAGTCCTAGGAAAATGCTAATACTAGGGAAAGGATGTTTAGGGATCACTTTTACTTTAGAACATAGAGGGTTGCTTTTTTTAAACTCTAATATAAAAAAAATGTATCTTTGCATTATCTTTATGAATTTCTAATTCCCTTTAAAAGGCTAGCTAGGATCAGGTATTTAATTATGGGCTGCTTTATGAAATATATTTCATTGTTTTCAATGTCACTTTTCAATTTAATTTAAATTTGTCAAGCTGGTTTATAGCTCAGTTTGTTTCATTTTTTTCCCCAGGAGACTTCTGCTTTTGTGAGTGTCCCAAGTAAGGGATTTTAAAAGAAATTACTTTCAGTAATAAAACTATAAATAAAATAATGAATGTTTCCTTCAGACAAACTCTGATAGAAGTTTATGCACCATAAAAACCAAGCAAACAAAAAGGAAAAAAATTGTTAGAAAAACCTAAACTGAACTACTTTATAAGACAAAGGAATAATAAACAGAGAATCGAATATCAGTAGATGTCAGTTGTTTGGGGTTTTTTTAACAAATAAGTATCTTGACTTCTACTGACAGACTATTTTAATACTGGAAAGAAAGAAAAATATAATGAGATGGACTCACATGCTGCACAATCTACAAGAGAGCCCTCAATTGCTTGTTTATTTTCCAAGGTTGCACACTCCAGCATGCCCAAGTGTAAGCCATCACATTTGACAGATTTGAGTACCAGAGGCCTGAACGAGCAGCTTGTCATGTTCAACTCTGCTAAATACTTTTAATAGCAATGTTACAGCAAAAAAAGTGGAAGTTGAGTACCATGTCAGTCTTGGGAGACTCCTGGACTTTGCTGTGTTACAGGCAGACGATTCCTGACTCATAGACATATTTTAATAAGAGGAGGGAGAAGTCAAAGTTACAATTTTTTGAAGAAAAAGCTTGAATAAGTGAATGAAAATCCATTAGAGTCTTCCTGTTTGTCATAAGAAGGAATCCTGTGATATTTTCTGTAATTATCTGTAACAAACAGATTCTCTTTTCTATATGTGGGAGCACCTTCCAAGAGCTGGCCAAGTCATGGACAAGTAGGTTTGCAGATGACTGTAGCTGGCTTCCGACTTCAGCTTTGGTTTGGGACTCCTGTTTTTACTCTTCACCAGCATTAATTACAGTGACATTTGGCTCAATACCTTAATTTCTGGAGAATTAATACGAGCAAAAAACTAGTGTGTGCTTAAGTACATGTGTCAGGTACCTCAGCAGGGAAAGAGAAGTAATACCAAGGGAGGGGAAGACCACACGCAGTTCTTCACTGCTGAACACAGAGTACCCTATGGTCACTTTCTTTCAAACAGTGTGTATATAGTCTTTATAATAAACATTTTTAATGTAGTTATTAATAGTGAATCTTTAACTCATGTAACTATCACATTTATAACAATAATCTTTATTTAAGTATCTCACGATCAGAACATTAGAATGGTGTTATTTGAATACAACATGAAGTTTACATGAATTTCTGTTAGATGTGAGGCAGTGTTAGAGATGTCAACTGAAAATCAGAGATTTGAATGAAGGGTAAGAGAGCAAGCATCCTTATTATCACAGTGAGTTAGTAAAAAGTGAAGCAAGGTCAGAGGTCCTCTGACCTCTCTGGTGTTCTCCTCCTTTGGAAAAAGCCTCAAAAGGTAGCAAGGCAAACGAAGAATTCCCTCTGAGATACTGCTGCTCCTTTGCCTTTGCAATGACTGAAGCAACATAGTCAAGAAAAGGGAATAATGTTTTTTGCAGAAGTTTCTTCTGTGCTGCTCCAAAGGAAAACGGTAGTCTTCATTAATTTCTTTGCAACTTTATACCTACATAAAAGGTTGCTTCTCTCATAGTTGGTCCTATCTGTTATGTTTTGGCACAATAATCTTGATTGTTACTCAATATAAGGTACTATTCCTTTACTCCAATTTTAGTTCTTCAAAACCATTTTAGGACATTTTGTGATTTGTATTTATGCCAGTAACCCTGTACCTTTCCTGAAAATGAAATTTTGGGTGCATTAGATCTGGAAATGAAGACTTTTTATAAGGAAGAGAGCTGTACCTATTATAAGCATTAATTATTTGTAGAAGAGCTAGGATCAGTACTACTCCATATTGTATGTGCTGGGAACTTTCAG
Source organism: Lepidothrix coronata (assembly GCF_001604755.1). NCBI lineage: Eukaryota > Metazoa > Chordata > Aves > Passeriformes > Pipridae > Lepidothrix > Lepidothrix coronata. The sequence goes on from NW_016690189.1 coordinate 1,516,923, forward strand.
AGGTAAATTTACACTCAAATTTTCAGCCTACCACATCCTCTTCTCACTATTGCAAGACCCTCTGCCCTTTAATTTCTTCTGTTTCTGATAATTTTTGTGGTCTGTCAGAGAGCAAAGTTTTATCTGAATTTTAGGTTTAGTGAGAGAGAACAGGGCAATTTCAAGTAAAAAGTAAGTACACAAAATACTTGAATAATGTAAAGGCATACTTTGCTAGAATTGCAGATGAGGATTTTTGCTGCAGGCCCTATGCTGCTGCTGTAGTGCCCTTTGTCTGGTGTATGTGTCTAGGGTAGAGACAATGCAGCAATTCAGTTGTCTAAACTCTCTACTCCCTGCATAATGTCTAGAGCTCTGACCTTTGTAGGTGACATCCACCCTTTTTTTTATGCAGGATTTGTGCTTGGTATCCCTCTCCACTGCAATCCATCCTATTTCCACAATCTTTTGCTGTCCAGTTTTTTGTTGCCCTTCTTGCAACCTAATGCTTTCTGTAACATTGCAGATGAGAATTTTAGTTCTCAGTTCTTTTAGCAGGTGGTAAAGAGGTTTCTAGCCCCTTCTTTTCTCTTTCCAGCTGAACTACAGGCTTAATGCCTATCCATTATGGTGTTTTGTTTTTTTTTTTCCTGTAGAAAAACTGAATTGAAAGCAGTATGGATACATTCTTTCTTTTTTTTCTTGATAATTTTAGATTCACTTCCCCACTTCTATAGCTCATCTGGGGTTGGGGTTTTCTGGGTGGTAAAAATAAATATCAATAAATATCAAGCTTACTTTTTATATTACTAAGGTTAATTAAAAATTCACACAGTTTCAAGGATAAGTTGCACTTAAAATGTATCTTGCTTGCAAGCCCCATGTGATCATCATTTTGGAGAGATGTTTAAACTGGCTCTAAGATGAGGTATTCTATGCAGCAAAGTGAACTCCCTGGGAAGATTCTGCCCCTGATGCCTGGCAGGTAACTGTGTCTCCATCGGGATGCAGTGGGACTGGCCCCTATGCCTTAGCAGATGGACAAGGCACTTCAAGTGCCAAAGTCTCCTTCTCCCCTACTTTCTGTGTCTGCTGCTGCCATTCCTCATGCACATTTGCATGGTAGGCTGGGGAGGACCAACCAGAGGGCTTTCGTCACTGGAGTTCACCCCTTCCTCTTTGATCCTAGCACAAAATTCTTGGTGTTGACCTCAGTGTGCTTCCCAGTCACCCAGAACCCATGACAAATGGCCAGAACTAAATTCCTGAAACTCTTGATAGATTCTGATATGTTAGGGGAGTAAATCCACTCAGGCAGTTATTTATTTTCCTGCAGGGAGACCAGGCATTGTTTTTCTCCTACTGAAGATGCTTACAGGCTGAAATGGGTCCCCTTTTTAAAAGCTGCCATCCACACCACACCGACAAGCTGTGTCAAGGTTTCTTGGATCCATGAGCACCATTTTTCTCTTTTGGTCAATCTGGCAATTTCAGTACTTTCATCCACTGGAAAGAGAGAACTCATAGTGAGATACATTAGTGCTGCCACATTTTCAGCTGATAGGGGTGCTTTCAATGTACTGTTTCTCTGAAATTTGAGCTAAAAACAGCCAAGGGAACTATTCTGTTACCCAGCAGACAGACTACAACTTTCTAAAGACTTTATGTTTTTCTTTTTTTGAAGAAAGCTGTTTACAAAACAGAGGGTACCAATACCTCCAGGAAACATCTGTCACTGGACTAGGAAGAATAACAAAAAGTTTAGGATACATAAAAATTAGTTATTGTTTTTCATTGCATATCTTTACAGATTTGATCAAAATATGTCATTCCTTTTGACAGGAATTTCTCATATTTTGGCTATGGTTTTGCAATAAATTATGAGTGAATTTTTTTTTTTAGTTTGTCACAAGAGAAATTTGAATTTATTGTACTTAAGAAAAAAGAAATGATCTTTTAAAATTTTGTTTCCATTTTATGTTATCCTTTATTATTTTATTATATATACATTTTTTCATACGACTAGCATATGGTATAATATTTCATTGAAGATGCTTCAATTTAGAAAAAGGTAGTTTTGATCAGTATTAAGTAGAGTTTTCCACAATGATTTGAAATGTCAAATAAATTAAATAGAAACATCTGAAAATTAAGATACAAAAAAGAACATTTATAGTGTACTATTACACCTTTTTTCTCAATGCTAGAAAGTTATTTCTGATTTTAATATGACAATGTAAGTATAGGTCGACTGAAATTTAAAATTTAGTTCCTAAGTTATTCCAGTTTTTGAGCAAATCATTATTTTTTAATATTGCAAGATATTTCGTTTTCTATTTAAAAAATTAATATATTGTCAAATATATTTTATTTGAAAATTTCCAGCTAGCTTTATATCCTCATAGCTCCATCATAGTTTGCCCTCTCATAGTCCAGAAACTTGAGCAATTATCATGCCTACAACTTACTCCTACAACACCTCTCTTCTCCAGACTTCTAAAAGTTGTGTAAGAATTAGGTTGAAACCTCAAGTAATAGTTCCATAAGTGAGCTCCTACCATCATTGGCAAGATGATAAACACATGGTACAGTGACTTTTTAAGAGATTTTGGGACCAACAAAGATTGGTACCACTGGCATATGGAATAACAAATATGTTTGAAAATTTCTGGCATCAGTGACAGTTGGGATCTCTGAGCACAATTAAATTACCATTACTATCAATGATTGCTGTTAATGACCATGTGAAAAGTAGCAATGTAACATAAGGTGCAAATGAATAGCATTTAGATTTGCTGCAAAAGTCTGGCACAGGTTAGGATTAAAGATAACATTAAAACCTTCAAACAGAATTTATAATGTCAATAATCTAATCACCAAGTTAGCTCTGTAATGTAGAGCAAGAAAATGTTAAACATTTGAGGAATTATAAAAAAATATCAAATATCAAATAAGTGCTTGCATAGTCTCTGCAAATAAGTTTGGTTCTGAAATCCGTGTTTTCTAAACTCAACAACCTGACCTTCATGGGTGAAAAGGCTAGAAGGAATTTAAAATCATAAAATCTCCAAATCTCAAGCTTGAATAAAAATGTTCCATGAACAGAGAATAAAGATATGCCTAAACTGCATTAAACTTTTTTTTGCTTTTTTTTAAGCAATCTGATTTTATTTAGAGAGTCTTGAATGTCTGATATATTTAATTCATATTGCACATTTCCTCTCAGAGATCCTTCTGCTTTACCCCTGTGTTTATATGACTGTGTATTTGCTTGAGAGTTATGGAATATGATTTTTTGTGCTTTAAGTTTTCTGAGAAGTTTTATTTAAATCAGCCAGTTTTACACAGGCAGTAGTGATGAGTAAGACCCTGAAGGGCAGATGCACAGACAGGATGAGTATTGAAGCCTTTAGTCCTTACTAAATGATGCTAAAAATCAGGTCATGTACAGGCAGGACAAAGTCCCTTCCTACTTTCTACTAAAGCAGGAAAGACCTGGGTCTTTACTCAGCAAAATCTGGGAGAGAAGCAAGATGTGTGAGAGACAATCCGGGCAAACAAAACAAGAGAAGAAACAGCTTTGTGTTCTGCTTAACTTGTCCTTTACCAGACAGGTTGTTGTCGCGTTGTTGACTACAAGCAAGTAATCCTATTAGGCTTCAGGTAAAAGGCTTAGCTTGTTATCTGAAAATATTTGTGTGGATCAAGCTTTCAAAGAGTTTCAAGGGGAAGATTTTTATTAAGAAACCATTTAGGCATTGAACTAGCACCTTTTCCCACAGTCACAACTTACTGCTAAACTCGACAAACCAGCACCTCATCTTGAGACCTACACGGAAAAAATACTTTGTACAAGGGTATGCGGGAGGAGGCCCATTGCTTCCAGTCACTTCCCAGATTAAACTCATCATACACTTCCAGAGGCACTGCGTTTCTGACAGCGCTCATGAGTTCAGGGGGGTGTCCCACACCCGGCATCCTCTTCTTGCTCCTTGGAAGGCAGTGCAAGGCTGCCAGCCCTGGGTCCATGTTATGCCATGTTGTAGTAAGGTTATCATGGAGTGCTGCACCGGAAGACAAGGATAGGAGGTGTCCCATCCTGTGTTTTTACTTTCAGCCTACAATTGTAAAAGATGATTAAAAAAAAACCAAGTGAAATTACAAATTAAATATAATAATTTTGGTTTAGTCTTTGCCTACCACATCTTTTCATCTTAAGCAAATGACAGTATGGGGTAACAAATATCGCTCAAAGACAAAACCAACTCCAAACCTTGCTTTACCACAACAGCAAAGCTGTGTAAAACTTCTGGATTTAAATCTTGCTATTTCATGGATGTTTATAGGATGAGTATAATGAGCAGAATGAAGACAGTCTTACTTATCATTCTGCTAACATAGTCATGTACACTGTTTTTTTCAGATTGAGTTTGATCAGTTGCAAGTAGGAAAGATAAATATCTGCTTCTGCACATAAGCAAAAATGGGACAGTAGTTCTGGCAACAAATATTCTTAAGCATGAGAGACAGTACACAACAGAGGACGCTACCAGTAAATCAGGATTTTGACATCAGGCAAATAATTACTGGGAATAGTTCTCCTCTGAACACTTATCAGGAGGATTTATTTGGTTTCTTAATATACTGTAGAGACAAGGTTGAGTAAAAAGATCTGATATTTCAATACCTCCCTCACAGCTGAAGCTCTTGACTGGCAGTTTGCAAAAGTGAATGGCAAATTCTGCTTATCTCAGGGTGTTTATGGTGCTGGTTTCAATATTAATTTCCTTCAAATACAAATGTGGATATCATGAGATATTTCTTAATGCTTGTGGGATCTCATTTCTGTTTTCACTTTTGGGGATGTGAATTGGCCATATACAAAGTGAAGAATGAAATTTTTACTTCTTAAAATGATGAGGTAACAAGGTGTTATAGATATATAAGGCTTTATATTGCTTTTTATCTTCTGAAGAACTGCATTGTCAGTTCGTATTTGGTCCATTCAACTGATTTTAATTAACTTGTCTGAGTCTGCATTTGAAAAATTTAAGCATCTCTTGGATCCAGTGTGTAGAAAATTTAACAAACAGCAGCAGGAAGATAATTCCTCCAAAAGATTTTCTCCCTTGGCTTGTTATGATATTGTCAACAGCTCTTGATGGAATTACTTCCTTACATCTTGTTTTAGCCCATGGACTGCTTAATACATAATTAAATATAGATACTGTGTGTCTGCCTCATGTAAAAAAACCCCTGTACTTTACAGAAATAAAATATCTTCCTTGTTGGATATTTATAGTTTTATTCAAATAACACTTACCTAAATTCCATTTTGCAAAATTGTTGATACATTCTATTATGAATTTAGAGCTAGTTAATGACTTTCTGCTGCCCCTATCATGTCAGATTAAGTGTTGTATTCATAAATAAGTGGAAACCAGAAGGGGTTCTTATTCAGATCCTGAGGTAAGGGTGTGCAGTTTTACAAGGTATGTATAATTATCTCAAGGCATGTAAATCTTCCATCAGTTCATTTTTTTATCCTTGCAGGCACTAGAACTAAATTATTTCTTAAAGCTTGGAAGAATATGGAAATTCACTGACCTTGCAAAAATGCATTTTGCCTTAATTGTGCTCTTGGGCTAGCAGTAATTTCTGTAGTAGGATATAATTTTCTAATTGGATCATCTTATAAAAAGATTTCCAACATGAAATAAAAAATCCTTCCAAAGTGATACTACATGAAAGCAGATGCATAAATGCATTTCTATTCTTTTTAATTGTAAACAATTTTCCTTAGAATATGCTGAGTGCATCCATTTTGAAATGTGCATGATTTTCTATCATGATTTTCTATCTATCATGATTTTCTATCTTCAAATTAATTCAAGATTAATGCTTCAAAGGTTGCCTTGTTTGGGTATGACAGGTAATGCATTACACTTGCTGAGGAAAAAGGGGTGAAGTAGGAGTTGAACTGGCTATGTTTTCATTTAACTATGAGCATAGAATAGCTATAATGAAATTTAAAGCTCCTGCAAGTTTCTGGTTTGATTCAGGACCTAGGTTTTGGCTCTCACAGTCTGTGGAATGAAGCAAAGTATTGATTTTATGAACTCTGTGCCATCTTGAATCTACCCGTGAAGGGTCAGTGTGGCTGTTTCATGAATAATGAGCAGCTGAGATCACAGTAGAAGATTTAAAAAGGATTAATTTATGTGGAATTGAACTTTGAAGGAGAAACTTTGCCAGCTGATATATTGGCAACTCAGTTAGTGAGGAGTTGCTTTAAGTAAAACCGTCCAATTATTTTCTCATCTTTTCATCTTAATAAGCTAAGAGATCATTTCAGTTCTCAAAAGTCAATTAGAGGAGTAACTATAAAGTCTTTATATTAGGCTGAATTCTGCCTTACTCTCCTGAGACATGACCTGAAATATGGGTGTTAGAGAGGAGAGTTCATGAGCAGCCTGGGATGCATGTTAATATTCACTTTACTGGCGTGCAGTAGAGAAGCAATGTCCACCTCCATGGAGTGTGTTGTGGAGGCTGATTTTGCAGTGTGTTCTCTGTTTTATGGATATTATGTGTGTAGAACTAGCTTAAGCACTGACTGATGGTCCAGGAGTTCCATCTTCCATTTGCAGGGTTTAACTTGTATGAATATAGTAAGTAAAGGCGTACTAAGTTCAAGCTTTCTACTGTGGGCATATAGTTTAAGTCCTTTACTTTGCTGTTGTCTCTTCAGTCTTTCCTGCTTATGCTTTGGATGTACCTGCCTTTGTTTGTTAACTGCCTAGGTGATTAAATGCCAGCATTTGATTTCCTCACTCCTATTTAATGTAAATGCCTTTCACATCACTGACACAAATTGTGTTACACTCCAGGTAACCATTCACCTCACAGGTGGTTAAATTTAGGGATTTTGTATTTTTAGTGCACTGTAGGGTAATTTAAATAAGTATCCAGGGTAACTGAGGGCATCCCAGTCCTAGCCACTGCAGTAGACTAGTATACTTACGTCTTATTTGGAAACCATGGAAGGAGGTTATACTAATCAAAGAAATTGCTGGTGTTTCTCATACCTCTACTGTTTCTGTGAAAAATTGTTAGATGACATCCATAGGCTCTAAGAGACATGGGCACAGCTGAATGCAACTTATCTTTCTGTTTGAGGGAATACTTGTTGGAATGTGTTTATAATCTTTGTTCAGCTTTACATACTGACGTTAAGTACTGGATATTTTGATTTCAGACACCTTGCTATTTCCAGAACAACTATGTAGTAGGGAGGTCAATGAGAGGATTATTATGAGATCTTTTCAGTACAAGCACACACTAATGAAAGTGAGACAAAGAGTGTCAGTGGAAACTAACCAACTATGTAGATAGCAAGTTCTGCAATTCTCAACTTTATGGAGTATTTGACATGATCAAGGAGTCAAAACTTTGCTTGAAGCATTTGGAGCAATTTGTGGAGCTCTAGGATGTGTACAATATTCATAGCCACCTTCCTGATTATGGACAATGTGGAAGTCTTCTCCAACAGAAGTATTATTACTGGGCAAAGTCAGAGAGCATGAGGTGTGTTTCCGGATGAAGGCTGTAGGACAGTGATCATCAATCTAACCAGGGTATGGGAGAGAAGCCGCTCTTTGATACCTATCACATGGTTGGGCACACTTGTTCTAGCTCCCAAGGTAGAGGAACATTCCTATTGCTGTACAGCTTCCCTGCTCAGGTTCTGTGTGAACAGAATTTAATGAGGTTGCAGAAGCACTCAGAAGTAACAAAAGGGTGACCTCTGTAACCTTAAGTTAGATTTCTTGTGCATATATATTTTTGGACAATCATCTTTGGACAATCATTGCTGCTCGACAACATTATTTTTTATAATGTGTAGATTGAGAGTACTCAGTTTTAATGCAGTTAATTTGGCATTTTGTGTATTCCTTGTTATTTTTATCATAATAATAGCCACTCATTTTATTTATCATCTGCCATTTGAAATTTTTTGCATTTAAGATGCTTTCTAGTGCATTGTCTGAATATCCACAGAATCTTTTTTTCAAACTCATTTATTGTGTCCATTTTAGAGATGTAAAGCTGAGGTACAAGAATATTAAGGCCAAAAAAGAGCTGCTGGGTTTTGATGTGCAATTTGAATTGATGGTAACATAAATTTTAAGATATCACTGCAGCTAACTGTAGGTTCAAAGCACATTTCTATGCATTATATCTTTACAAGTCAAATGCTAAGCTCTAAAGGAAACTAGAAGCTCTTTATTGGTGTCCAACTTATTAAAAAATGTTAAAGCAGTCACCTAATATCTTACAGGTTGCAGGAAGTTTGGTACACTAGGGGCTTCAATATAGTTCCTTTTCTAACAGAACTTACAACTTCTTTGAAAAATGACAGAAGGCATCTTGCTTTAATGCAAAATTCAGATTCATCCCTAAAGCAGACCTCTTACAAGTACTAAATTAATGAAGTGTTTCTAGAGAAAAAATACTATGTGGTTGTGTTATCAAAACCTGTGGTGTTATATTATATTCACAGTGAGAGTAGTGGCTACTGGACTCTGTTCTCTGTTTGCTGATTTGAACCCAGGCACAGCAGAATGAGCTGAGCTGCTGAGAAAAAAATCTCAGGCATATGCAAGCAGTGATTTTGAAGAGAATTATGAATTATCCAGATTTAAGACAATTTCTCTTAGAAATAGCAAACTGCATATTCTTAATGTGCAGATTATGGCTTGCTGAATATCAAAGTTCTTCTCTAGATCTTCTTGGTATTCGGAAGTTTCTGAATGAAAAGGTTGCCAGGACTTGTCAAAACAAGGCAGTTTTCTCTTAGCCTCAGTCTCCCAGAAAGCTGAACAGCATTTACTGACATTTTCTTTTAAACAAATCAACCACAAGACTGACACCAAACAAAAAGAAAAGCAGATTTTGCTAAAGCTGTAAGTAGCTAAAATGTGTTTTTTAAAAGCAAAGTGGTGTCAGGCATTAATAGGCAACAGTACTAACCAAACCTGCCCTAGACTATCTAAGATGTGTGAAAAAGAGAAAAGTAAATGGAAGATAAAATAAAAATGAAAGATGAATCTTAGCCAGTATATTAAAAGCCTATATTAAGTCCCTTAGGTACAGTTTGACAATGAATATTGTTTTGTTAAGAGTTAGGAGGAACAAGAACTAAAATTATAGTTTGCTGCAGACTCCCAAGAATGGGTATTCAATCTCAAAGTGATGCACATTTAATTTTATCAGATATTTTTGTCATGTATTTGCCAGTTTAAAGAATAAATTAATATGAATCACTAAGATTTTTTTCCAAATTGTAAATAAGACATTTTCATTATCCAAAAAATAACTATTTACTTGTCTGATACTGTCTAGACTTGGGAAAGAGGTCTGTAAGTGTAGAAACAGTGAGAACTGAAAGATAAAAAATTTAGCTGCATAAGCAAGTTAAAACAACTCTGGACAATGCTCTAAAATAAGTACAAACAACAATTTTCATTGCCAAAAGGGTGGCTGCTCTGTTCTGCTGGAGTTTTCAATTTTTACTATGTCTTTTCAAAAGGCTGCTAGAAAGCATTAATTCAAGTTGGAATCAGTTTCTCTAATAGTCCTTAGAAATATTCCAGAAGGAAAGAGGGTTTGGATATTCCTGGTTTTTACAGGTATACTGAGTATTAGCAAAAATTTTGGTGTATGAAAGCCCCCAAATTTAGAAAACTTCTTGAGAATCTATCATAAGAGAAAAAAAATCCAGACAAATATAGTGATGACTCTGAAAGGTCAGAAGTGGAGGTGTTAAAATAATCTTTTGTATATCTTACAACATGGCCATGAGTATTCCCAGAACCCACTAATAATCCACTGATGAGTGAGGTGTGATGAATGTGAAACACCAGAGAAACCATGATAGAAAGGAAACATGATTATAGTAATTTTTGCCTGAAAACTTCAGGTGTAAAGAATATAGTTATATTTCATGAATCAGCTGAACTGTTTAGACTTTAGAAAATGTGAATCTTCTTACAGAGAAGCAGGAGCACAAGATTAAGTACCAAAAATTGAAATAGAATAGAATAACAAACATATATGGAGAAACAGGATGAAATGCTGATCTTGGTCCCTAGGATCTTAGGTAGACTCAGAAAACTCATGGTCAAATATTAGTTGACATGAATGTCATACATTAAAAGGTCATGTTGTTTCTGAAAGTACCTGGTATATCTCATTTTGGATCTGCCTTATGATTTTTTTTTAAATGTATCTTTTGATGAGAGAATATTATCTTTTCTAAAATGTAATCATATTTAATATCATTATGTTTTTATCCATCTTTAATGTTCTCAGTCTTAATACTATTCTAAAGGTATATTCTCACGTAGCACAGAGCATTTGAATAATGACTTTTTAACATCAATGAAATTATGTATCATATTAGACTGGAAAATACAGAAAGCATAAAAGACTAGTGCTTCAGAGATGGTTCTTGGATGAATGTGGACAGCCTATAGTGTATGATATTACAATTTCATTACTAAATCACTTGTGTGTTTATTACCTGTAAATGTAGCAGAAGACATATTTATTTCTAGTCGTTGTACTCAATGGTGGAAAGTGCAGCACTATAATAAACTCTTGCCCTCTGAAATATGTTTATCTTGTCACTGAGCTTGCTTACTAATGTGATTTTCTACCTTTTGCTAAAGGAAGGTAATGCTTACTGCAGTTGCTGTGATACAGGACTAGTGCACTGAACCTTCTAGTGCATCAGCACACATTTTGTGCCATGCAGTTCACTGTCACTGCTGCTATCTCCCAAAACCCCAAATGTAAAATAAGGATTCAAGATATTTTCCTTGTTTGCTCTGAATGATTAGTAGTAATAGTAGTGAGCTTTAATTTGACTGTGGGATTGGATTTTAATTTTTTTTCTAAAAAGCAGCTCATGATGTAGGCTACAGCAAGGATATTATGCGTTCTATTGTGTTTTGCACTTTAACAGCATGTATAAACACCTAGCTTTGTCTTTCTAGAAGTTATATGTCTAGAAGAGGCTTTATCGACTCTCTCTAGGAGAGGAAAAGACATAAAGGGACACCTTCAGTGGACAGTTTATCTCACAAACCTGAGACATTTGAAGTCAGGATGAATTACCTCCTAGAGGAGCCTGCTTTTTATACTGGTTAGAGAGGACGTCTAAATAGGTTAAATAAGATACCTAATTTTTATATAGTTAAAACTATAGGAGATGAATCTCGCTGCAAGTGATGAGGTGATTTTTTTTCAAACTTTTGGCCTGAGAATAATCCAAAAAAAGATTAACAGGTGATGTAGCAAAACTGGGAGTATACTGCTGTATGTGGCAATGAGGTAAAGGTCAAAATGTAATGCCATAGAGAAGCAATTCTGTAGAGAAAGGTCTGAGTAACACAGATCAACCTCCCTTCCATACAAAAGCAAGGCTTTTGTGAAAGTTGTTAATGACATTTCTGTAAG